>NW_013665961.1:63615-92196 GCF_000517525.1 Limulus polyphemus | reverse complement strand
GACCACATCGAAGTAAAGAATTTTACATCACCACTTTCAAGGACCACATCGAAGAAAGAATTTTACATCACCACTTTCAAGGACCACATCGAAAGAAAGAATTTTACATCACCACTTTCAAGGACCACATCGAAGAAAGAATTTTACATCACTACTTTCAAGAACCACATCAAAGAAAGAATTTTACATCACCACTTTCAAGGACCACATTGAAGAAAGAATTTTACATCACCACTTTCAAGGACCACATCGAAGAAAGAATTTTACATCACCACTTTCAAGAACCACATCAAAGAAAGAATTTTACATCACCATTTTCAAGAACCACATTGAAGAAAGAATTTTACATCACCACTTTCAAGGACCACATTGAAGAAATAATTTTACATCACCACTTTCAAGGACCACATTGAAGAAATAATTTTAAATCATCATTTTCAAGAACCACATTGAAAAAAGAATTTTACATCACCACCATTTTCCGGTCGGGTAGAATAGTTCAACTCATGGTGAATCTCCTTCTGTCCCAACGTTTTTACATGTTTCACCTAGGTCACATGTCAAAAGTTAAACCAACTGTACTCAAGGCCACGAAAATTTCTCGAAATATTCCGTAACGGTTTGTAGAAGGATTTTTCATAGGCACAGGTGTAATGCTAGGAAAACCAATTCAGAAGAAGGCTCCTCTGTAGGGTTTATTACGTCGATCACTTCGTGAGTTGATATACTGTGCTCGTGGTAAAAGTTCAAGGGGCAGTTTCTTCAAAAAAGCTTATTCATTTTAGTTTTTATGGGCACCCCTCCTGCTACTCTTGTGATTTTAAAAACAGAGAAGTTACGTGTTATTTTGATGAAGTATTATGTCAAACAAAACCTGATGATCTAAATATTACGTACTTCATGAAAAATACACACCTACTGTGTGTTGTGCGATAAACTTTGGCGTCAGTACTAGGAGATACAGCTTTAAAAGAATAATGACGTCATAATGACGTCATAACCCTTACGTAAATGTGGAAACTCGTAATTTCAAAAACACTACAACTATCTGGTCGTCAGAAGCTACTAGGTAACCTGTCTTAGTACGTTCTAGATATAGTTTTTTATTATTCAAATGTATCCTTTAAATATGTGGCGTTTGTATTTTGCAAACAAATACGAAACGAAAATATTTTTATTTTCTCCCGTTCTCTTATCACAATTCGTATTTTTGAAATAGCGAATATATCGTTAAGACCAATATTTTCTGAAAGTATCTTTAAAAATAGGGAATGGCCACTATCTGTTTTTCCTTTGAAATATTTCACTTCTAATAGCCTCACAATTTAGAACAACTAATCAGAGGCTAAGACACGGCTGGATTGACTGTAACTTTTACAACGCGATCATAACTGCTTGAAGTATAAAGCCTATTCAGCAGCATCGCAGCTCGAACCTCGGGCTTTTAGATACGCAACCCAGCACGCTAATCACAAGGCCACACCTGGATACCTTATTTTATTAAGCACTATTACACCTTTAACATTGTTATTTTTTTATCAAAACTATCACACTTTGAGTTCCCTTATGTCCGTTAAAACTAATGCATCCCATAATGAATATTTCCATTTATTAGGCAATAAGCAATAAGTGACGAAAACGCAAAATTAACTGTTTGATATTAGTTTGTTTTTTTAGCGATTTTGGCCGAGAGGATCAAGAAAATTACCCGTATTTGCAATCTGCATACAAATAGATTTAAAATATAACTGTACAAGTTACTTTCGTGAAATTTCCCGCCCACAATTTTCAAGTATTCTTGAATAGATGGTTTGGATGTGGTGCACCAAACAATAAGACGTCGCTAAATTCAGGGACAAAAATTATAGTACCAACCCTGTTACTGCTCTTTTCTTCGTCTTTAGAGATTTTACAAGTGTATTCCTATTCTAGAGTATTAATTCTATAATTGAGAGATGAATTATCCAAGGAATCTCTTGTTGTTTTGGTTTAATTATCACTATATTTTTTCATTTTCGGCAGTCTCTTGTATAATAAACTAATCAGGTCACACATCAAACAAAAGAATTTCAAAACCATTGAGAATACGTGGCAAATATAACGCCACCTGCTTTACCTATAAAGATTAAAAGGCAAGAGCTTTTATTTTATTTTAACATTTTCCATCTTCAGAGTAGTTTACTTTATTAGTCTCTTTTAGTCTTTCATTATCAGACAAACGGTTTGAAGAATAGAAAACCGAATATACTTTTTATTCTTCAGTATTTAATATTATGAATAAGCTAGTGAACTTAGCTATCTCTATATGTATTTCTCAACGCATAACCAACAAATTTTAGAATCCGGAATGAAACTTGTTCGTCACAACATTTTTTGCTGACAACTTTAGATCAGGATCAAACTTTCGGAGGAAAGAGAAACTACCTACAAACAGATAGAAAGTGGTCATGTGATCTTGGTTGCTTCATTTATTGAGTTTCTTTCAGTTGCTCCGATATAATTCGAATATATGCTGTAAGGAAAAGGGTGATTGAACTAAGAATCCATGTATTCTCAGGTTTTTCCTCTAAATTAGAAGTTTCTTTTTTTCACTGAATGTGCTCATGTTTTCAATCAATATCTGAACCTTTCTTTGACCAATCAATCAATATCTGAACCTTTCTTTGACTAATTAATCAGCATCTCACCTTTCCTTGATTAATCAGTCAGCATATGAATTCTCCTTGATTAATAAATTAGCATATGAATTCTCCTTGATTAATAAATTAGCATATGAATTCTCCTTGATTAATAAATTAGCATATGAATTCTCCTTGATTAATAAATTAGCATATGAATTCTCCTTGATTAATAAATTAGCATTTAACTTTTCCTTGACTAATAAATCAGCATTTGACCTTTCCTTGACTAATAAATCAGCAGTTGACCTTTTCTTGACTAATTAATCAGCATCTTACATTTCCTTGATTAATCAATCATCATTTAACCTTTCCTTGACTAATAAATCAGCATTTGACCTTTTCTTGATCAATCATCATCTGACGTTTCCTAAAGAGGGGGGCACAACATTCGTGAATAACCTTTTAAGAATTACTTCCCACTTACATACGGTAACACCGAGTGTTATTTTTCTTAAATACTGAAAGTTCATTACTTTACAATAAAGAAGAAATAACACTTGGCTCGATTGAACTTGATACCTTTTACTCCAATAGAAAAACTGTTCGGAAATTTCTTCTCTTCATTTTTTTTAATCGTAACGCCACTAAAATGTTCTCTAATGGCAACATGAACTATATAATATTTTTATAGTAAAAGAACAGGAAGAAATATGAGCCTTTTAGTTTGAGTTTACTTGTTAATGATAGTAAATGTTTACCAGTTATAGCTTCCACAGTTAGAATAATTTTTAGGTAAGCGGGTACAAAGTTTCGATCACTGATGCGATCATTCTGAAATAAATAGATCTTACTGGTAAAGAAGTGTTTTTGCTGTTGTTTTTTATAACAAAAATTGAAACGTTGTACGTGTTGAAATAAGAATTATTCCTTAATGTAAAATTTGTGACTTGTATAGAAAATTATAGAAATATGTCTATAGTTATACACAATATGTCTATAGTAATCTTGTAATTTTAGCTAGCTATTTTGAAGAAGTGAGAAGTTGTTTTAGGAAATATGATTTGACATATTTTTAGGTTTTTATTTAACATGCTAATCATGATTGTTTTACTTAAATGCATCGTAAAGTTTCATTACTCAAGGAAAGGTCAGATCCTGATTAGTTAGCACAAGGAATGGTTAGACGCCGATTGATTATTCAAGAAAAAATCGGATGCTGATTGATTAATCAAGGAAAAGTCAGATGTTAATTGATTAATCAAGGAAATGTCAGATGCTGATTGATTAGTCAACTTGACTAATCAATCAGCATCTGACCTTTCCATGGCCAATCAATTAGCATCTGATTTTTCTTTGACCAATCAATTAGCATCTGACTTTTCTTTGACTAATCATTCAGCACCTGACATGTTTATGGTTACTAGATTCCTTATTGTTGATGTTACTTTTGCCTATTTTATATTATTACTAGTGCAGTGTTTATGGTCACTGGAATAATTACTTTTGGTTTCATTTTTTCCCCATTATTATTATTATTACTGGTGCAGTGTTTATGGACTTATAACGCTAAAAACCGATTTTGGATACCCGTGGTGGGCATGGTACAGATAGCCCATTGAGCTTAACTACAAACAAACAAACATGCATGATGAAAATAATCTAGTGAATACCTAGTTCTGAAAACATGCATCGTCAGGATAGAATAAATGTACTGTACAGTCAAGGATAAGAAATGTTTTTAACGAGAACATGTTTTACTTAATTTTATTGCTGTTGTTTTTAAACAAATGCCTGGGCTGTACGATTTTTCAAAACTGGAAGAATTGATATGACGAATCGGGGTAAACAAAATTTAAATTGTTTATGAGTGAAAAGCGTAAAAGTATAATTTTTTTAGGCCTTTTCTCTATATTTAATTCGGTTATGTAAAGTTAAGGAACCAACATTTTTATCTAATGGCTAGTAATGTAGTATAAGGTGTCCAACCTTTAAAAAACGCCCCTGCAGGGTAGTGTCCAGAAACGCCCTGGCTTAACCACACACACACACACCTCTGCTTTAATTAAAATATTGATACAAATACAGAAAAATTTCTTGTTCACGATTTTTACGTAGGCCTAATAAACGTATTCTTCATTTTATATTATAACTAGTGCAATGTTTATGGTCGCTGGAATCATTATTGTTGATTTCATTTTCGCCCATTTTGTATTATTACTGGTGCAGTGTTTAAGGTCACTAGATTCTTTATTGTTGGTGTCACTTTTCCCCCATCTTGTATTATTATAATGCCATTTTACTTATGTTATTATCACTGGGCGAGAAGAAAATATATATCAGTTTTGTTGCTTCAGCTATGAACAGTAACTATAGGTAGGCCATATTTAACTGTTGGTTTACATTAGAGATAAGCATTTCTGTAATTATAGTATTAATTGTGTCTTCCGTTTGCATTATAGACAAGTATTTCTGTGATTAAATTATCAACTGTGTCTCTTTTGGTTTATGAGTATTTCTGTAAATATATGTAGAGTTCTAATTAATACTTACCATACTGCGTTTACTTGGCTTGCAGACAGGTTACACATAAACTATACAAACTAAGTTTTTTAGTCTGTATTATAGCTATTGCCAACAGTTATTATTATTAATGTTACTGTGCCTTTTGTCTAAATTGCACCTTTTCCTACTTATATAATATACAACCAAATAAGGCATTCATATTTAAATGGTGTAAGTAGAAGCCGAAGAACAAAATAATTACACAGTCGAACTTAACACACAAATGTAAAATGCTCATTTCTACTTTACTCACAGTTGTGTAGTTTCTAATTTGTCCCCGTTTGAGTTATATTTTAATATAATCTTTGTGTTCCTGATTAAGCTTATTTTTACGTTTAAAGCATGCACTGATTTGCTGTAATTCTCTTTACATCAGTACTGTTATACATTCCTTTGTTATATTGTTCCACAATAATGTAATCTTCAACTTATGTTGTCTCGATCTTTTTTGCAGATAAAATTGTTTTAAATATTTACCATCGATTTTTCAGAAACTCGGACCCCCTCAGTGGTTGAGCGGTAAGTCTGAAGGCTTATAACGCTAAAATCTGGGTTTCGATACCCGTAGTGAGCACAAATATAGCCCATTGTGCAACTGTATGCTTAATAACAAACAAAAATTTAAGAAATTGAAGCCGCATCCTTTATCATAATAAGCACTTGCGTCGCGTTTTTTCCACCACGAAAAATGTTCAAACTGAAATTAAGACGATAACAACTTTATCTATAATCATGGATCATCCGAGGAGCCCCATGTTGATGGGGTTACATTTATCTTTACATTCACTGAAATGGAGTTAATGTTTGAAATATGGCAGTTACTGATAAGAATTACCTTTAAAAACGTTTTACTCTGACACCAGGGACAAGTAGAAACTCGTTAGTTATGGCAACCTTGATATCGAAACAACGATGGATATATTGGTAAGTATTATACGTAAGATGCTTACTGAACTAAAAATCACTGTTACATTTGGGATATAATAATTTTAGCCAATTACATGATGAAATCTCACTCAATACTGGCACGTTGTCAAAAAAAGTGCTCGTAAACAGAATATTTTTACCTTGACATTCACGAACCAAAACATGTTTACAGTTAAAAGACACCTAGATGAAAACTAGTATTCTTACTACATTTGTAAGGCTAAATTATTATGTTTACGAAGATATGTTTTATTTTCATTTGTGAAAGAATAATTAAGCACATCTCCATTTCTTTGTATTTATATAACACGTTAGTCGTAGTATATTTAAAACTCCCTTCCTGAACACTTACTCAATCTGATTACACCAAACATCACAGTGGATACTGTTTAAACAGATCAAAGGTATAAAAGTCTATCAGAGCCGTATTACAGGAACTGACTGATTTTTTTGGTCTAATAATGCTTACGTGATGCCAATTTGCTCATGAAAATATCAGAGATTTTTAGATGTATCCGGAAACTTGTGAACCACTGCTTTGCGAGCATTGAAATCCGTATTTATTTCTCACTAATATCAACAGCAGATATACCCTATTTCATTGCAATGGCTTTGAGGCTAGAAGGTTCTCTTTCGTAACCATAGCTTGAACTTTGCGGTTGGGAGCATTGATCCGTATTCGTTTGGAATTTGGCTTAGGAGCCTGTCGAGTAATGTCTTGGGATTCTGAAAATAATAGGATTTAAACTAAATATGATAATATTGAGCAAAGACCGTTAGCTGTTGTAGAGGAATGAATGGGATTTAAAAGCTAATTTAAATTTAAAGAGTTATGGTTGTTATCTAAAAATCAAAGTTATCTACCAATGTACATAAATGGTGCAGTGTAAAATATTATTTATTAAAACAGCAAGTGTTCGATATGTTACATAGTTTTTGTACTACCCATAAATTAAAATATATGATTGATCGGTTACGAATAGTTCACAAAGATGTAGTTTTCGAATCACCTGAAACAGTTTGGTCCCCTGGTGGTCAGCAATATTTTTACAGATTTATAATGCTACTGTCCAGTGTTCGATTCCCCTCTGTGCACCGATTACGCTAAGAAACTATAACTATCCAAACAAAAAAAATCAACAGCTTTATGTAAGCATGCGCATTCCAAAGTAATTAACTAAAATAGATCACCTTCAATTACCATCTTTCTCGATAACTAATCCGATGTTCACATTATTCTTAGTATTTTCTAGTTTTACTAAACACATACTGATTTACCAAGTTATACTTTTTTTTTCTCTGAAGCTAGCTACATCTTTACCATTTAATAAACTTTAATAATTTTGGGTCTAGTACTTTCGAAGTTTATTTTAAAAGTTTTGTAAAAAGTTTGTTTTTTATAAGAGCAAAGTCACATTGGGCTATCTGTTGTGTCCATCACGGGGAATCGAACCCTGGATTTTAGCGTTTGATGTCTTTGGAGTTACCGCTGTCCCTTGTGAAATGCTACACAAGAACTATCTGTGCATAGTTGTCACTGATTTTGAACTGATAGACTAGATTGCAGCGGACACCTTCGTCTACCCCCCCCCCCACCCCACCCCACACATCACCCCCAAAACCAACTAAATTACATCCTGGTTATTTTAAATTATAGACATGTATTCTTGACATTTTTATAGTTAGTATACAGTGGAATTCAGGCAAGCGTTAAATCCGTCAAAAATTATACACATGTTTAATAGTCAATTTTGTCAAACGATCTCGTTGGATATGCGGGTTTTTAGTATATCACGTTATTCCTTGCAGTAAATAATTTTAGCAGTAACTTTTCCCCTAAATCTTCTCATGAGCCCTCAAGATACATTTCGCTCCCCTCCCAAGTTTGAGAACCAGTGGACCAGAATGAAGTCATCTAACCCAAAGCTCCCACCGTCAACTCTTGTCTGACAGAATAGTCTGGTTTCACCGCCACTCTCATAGCGTTCTCACTGCCTCAGAGTGCGAAGCGTGTGCTGCTACAACAGGACAAATCATTGGATACACAGTCCGGGCACGCTAACCACTCTTCCAATCCCTTAATAATTAGAACCATTCCTGTTAATCATCAAAGGGGCACCTTAGAAAACAGCATGAGATATACTGATACGTATTCAAACATATATTCCTCTCTCTTTCTCTCTCTCACACACACACAGTGGCACAGCGGTAAATCTGAAGACTTATAACGCTAAAAACTGGGTTTCGATACTTTTGATGGGCACAACATAGATTACTCATTTTATAATTTTGTGCTTTAACTATAAACAAACAAAGAAAAACTTTTTATATTAAATATTTTTGTAGGTGAATCGAACAAAAATGTATTAAAAACTCGATAAAAAACAAACAAACAAACGAAAGAGGATAATGTAATATAATATTTTCTATGCTGAATAACTTTTCATAAAGTAGTAATTTTCCTCCTAAGGTAGTCTTTCATTTAATACGAGCGGAATAACGCGTGTCAGATAGACTTTTGTTTTGCATATTAACAATAACGTAATCATATTTTAGACATAAATCAAAAACTAAAGTGAAATTTGAGAAACACTGACATCGCATAAGTAAAATGAATAATATAATTGTGACAAACTCTGCCGTAAACGAGTGGAGTGGCAACATTGAATCACATTTTCATACTTTTATTACCTGCATCATCCTGCCCCCTGGTGGGGCAGTGGTAAGTTTAAAGACTTACAAAGCTAAACTCCGGCGTTTGATTCCCCACTGTGGAACAGGAAGTAGACAATATGGCTTTGTTCTAAAACAAACAAATCCACATCATTCATATAGTCTGCAGGCAGGGGTTGGATGTAAGTAACAATGCTCTTTTTTGTTCCTGTATTTTTGTATATATGATAATTGAAGAACAGGCTTACTGTGTGAGATATGGTATTTTTAATCGTCAAATTGATATATGAGTGTGTATTGTTGAAGACTTGCCGTGTGAGATATGTTATTTTTAACCGTCAAATTGAGTTATGAGTGTGTTTTTGAAGACTCGCTGTGTGAGATATGTTATTTTTTAACCAACAAATTGATGTATGAATGTCTATTGTGGAAGACTTAATATACGAGAGAGTTTATTTTAATGTAAAATATCTGCCTGTGTGTGTATTGTTGAAGGCACAGTTTTAATAAATATTTATGTTTCTTCAACAATACACACTCATACAGCTCTTTAACAAAGAAGTTATTTAACTATTTTCAACGTTGTGTTTATTTTAAACAAGAAATTGTGTTTGTTTGTTGTTAAACGCAAAACTACACAATGGGCGGGTATCGAAACCCGATTTTTTGCATATAAGCCCTCAGACATTCTTATCAAGAAAGAGAGGTGATATGTCATTGAAAACTTCGCTGGTGATTTTTTTTTTCCCAGTACAAATAAGAGTCTGAAGTGTGAAACACATACATACCATTTTCTCTCGTGGAAACAAAGCATGGGCAAGAGTTTCTTTTGAACACCCAGCACTGTGAGTTCTGCGTAACAATCGTGAGATTTTTCCTCCAGTAGATTTGGATGAGGGTATAGATCCAGTGGCACCCTCTAGAGGTTTGTTGTTACCGTACCCAAGTTTGTGACTTTTGTCACGGATTTTGCTTGACCAGTCACTGTGGAAATCCATGCTAGAATCACGGCCACTGTAACTAGACAGTTGGTCAGTGCTGAGACTTCCAGAAATTCGTAATTTTCTTCCCGCCAAAAGATGACCTCCTGTATTTTCAACGTTAATTTGGCTGCCTTCAGCACTCATCAAACATTTCTGTTTAAATTCGAAGGCAAGTCCAGAACTGTTATAGGATGGCGTGTTTCCCATACTGTCCGATGTCCATGATGGACTACTCTCACATTCAGCGCTTTCTTCACATTCTATAATACTGTCATCCCTGCACTCTGGTGGCAGGGGTTCAGGTTTACGGCGCATAGTTCTAACCTGGTCACGCGACAGAAGTCCTAAGGCCAAACTTTCATCAGCATGATCACGCATATAACGTTCCATAGCAGCCAAATCCCATCGTTGAGCACAATCCTCTGATTCCTCCACCAATACTCCCTAGAATGTAAAAAATAAATAGATAAATAAACGTTTCTCAAACTGAATGGAAAGGAACAAAACAAACTACAATGGTTTCATCACTCTCTACATTTAACAATGTATACAGGCCATTTGTTTCTAATCTTTTATTACTAACCTTACAGAGTAACAATTTGGTAATTGTGAAGTGTTTCAACCGCCACAGAGCAGATATATTTGTGTCTTTAATAAACTATTACCAATAGCAGCTCAGAAACGACGAAATAACTTGCCCTGCAACATTTGAAGACCACTCTTCGGGCTTAAATTATTACAGTTGTTTTTTATAATGTACTAGCTTAAATTCAGACCAACTTTAAGAAAAGAAACTTACATATTTGCTCGATAATCGCTTGAAACACCTGTCAGCTACGTGAAGCCTAAGGCTTACCATATTCCAGCTGGGCGATATTCGCTAATGTTCCCCCACTTTATAATAAGTACTTTTGTATCTAATTTTGTGTAACATCAGGGGGAGGATGTATCTGTTGCTTTTATATCAGTATATTTTAGTTTTCGCTCTATTGGATATGATTTGATACGGAAGTGTAATTATCGCTCAACATGAACTCTTGTTGAGAAAACTCATATACAAGTTGTAACACCACTGAAAGAACCCACATGTTGAACAGAGCGCATGCGCTTAGGAAAAACAGATCGCGTGGGATGTCTGCCAAACGATAGAAGAAAATAAACCTAAGTAAAATTCCTAGAAGACTGAATTTGACGCTGTCCCCATTTTGGCAACAATCTCCGCCAAGTAAGTAAAATAAAAAATAAAAAAATATAAAAGGATCTTCACAAGTAACCAACAATTCTGTTTAGGTCACGCATTTTTAAATATGTTTTATTTTTGCAATATCAGATATCTGTTGTTATTTTTCTTACATAATTACCCAGATATATAGTCTTTAAATCAAGTAATTATTCAAGCTATTTTGGGCCCAGCATTAAGGACAAATCTTTATAATTCGTACACCAGGTCAATGTTAATATCACATATCGAGATAGAAACTTGCAGCTGAGAAAAGTTACATACACACACAGAAAATGTTCATACATGGCTGTGAGATATTACGTTGATTAACCGAAGAAATAAAACTTAGTTTTACTTTTACTCGGCTGAGTTTAAAGGAACATGCCTATAATAAAACTAACAAAAGTATTTTAAGTAGAATGGTAAAAGAAGAAAAAAATAGTACATATGTTATTATCATTTAAAAGCTCCTAATGAAAAAAAAAATCGTTATATTTACCAGCTTTGCAAGTTATATGCGTAAATAAAAAGGTGACTATGTCTTGCACGGTAGAATTTCTGTTAAACCGACACTCTATAACCTATAAATGTAATTCGAATATAGGAAAATACCGGTTGTCTAGACTCGAATGAAGTGACTTGTTTCCTTGAGAGAAAGGTATAGATTCAGTGTAAGCAATACCGTTAATGTTTACATAATGCATTGAATAACCACTTCTTTAAAGCTCAATATACAAACATAATGACTCTTTGAATGTATAAATATATTTCTGATTAAGTAATTCAAGACACTAAGAACAAAGAAAAAAGCCTTGTCTAACACTAAGTCAGACACCTAACTTGAATCAGAACCACAAAAATAGCAGTCTGAACAAACTGCATGATGAAAAGGCAGAAAGAGGAAATGCTCGAATTGTAAGTACTTTATAGAGGAAATTCCATAAATATAACGAAAAAAGGAAGTGTACACTATATTGGTACAGTCGTGTATATGAATATACAGTGAACATACTTCCTTCAAAGATCGGTAACTAGTTACGTCAGATCTAAGTTTTTACAAGTTAGGATATGACAAATATTAAGAGCAGACAAAAAGTCAACTTTACTGATGGTTGATGGAGATCATATCTGACAGTGGGATAATCAATACGATTGTACCTGTACACACGTGCCTCCATTGAGTTAATGTCAGGCAAGTCTCATTCTCGAAATGTTTCCCCATACGCATGATTTTATTGACAAGGGGGAAAATTATATTTATTTTAACAATAGTGGAAGATAGTAGAGGGGATATAAAACATATCTGTAGTCTCCAGAATTAGTTTTATTCCAAAATACATTTTTTACCCCTTTATGTAGCTGTATTTTACTTTACTTGCGCTTAACGATAACATTTAGAATATTGAAGTTTGTAAATATTTTCCGCTTAATTAAGTTTATAGAGCAGTTTACACTCAAAACCTAATTATGGTCAGTAATGGCTGCAAAAATCAATCTTGCATCTCATTCTTTTTACAGCATGTATCATACTATGATTATTTTACTAGGCCTTGTAAGTCCTACAAACACGGTGTATTATTCTATTTACTACTGCTATACTCTGATGCATTTACATTCCATTGTTAAGTTCTATGTCAGCAGCTGTTGCTCGCTCTCGACCGTGCCCAGCCAGGTGCTACACCCGGATCTCCAGTTTTAAACCCACGTTTCATTTCAGCCTACCTTCGCTTTCATGCGAGATATATATATGACGACATAAAAACAATTACACATCAAAATAAAACCATTTTTACCATAAGTAAATCTTAAAGGAAAAACAGTGTTTTATTCATTATAATTTCCGCTTTGATGTATTAAAAATTTAGCCATGATTATTATAGTAATTATGAATAATCCCATCTAAATATAAAGGGCCGGAATATCCAATAGATGCACGATGCACGCGACTAGAACACCTTTCGGGAAGTGGTAATAAGAAAACGTAAGATAACGTTTGCAGTGTACACATTAATAAAATTGCCCTACAACATTGTTAAATGCTGTGTCTTTTCTTGAATTGCTACAACAATTGTATAATTTGTATTAAAGGTTCTATCTTTTCTTGAATTGCTACAACAATTGTATAATTTGTATTAAAGGTTCTATCTTTTCCTGAGTGTTGCAACAATTGTATATTTTTTATTATAGGTTCTATCTTTTCTTGAATTACTACAACAATTGTATAATTTGTATTAAAGGTTCTATCTTTTCCTGAGTGTTGCAACAATTGTATATATTTTTTTCTTGTTTCACCCATCGATCGGAGATTTTGAAAATGTATTTAAAATGAGGATCGCTACTTGTAAAACATCTTTTGGTGTTTCGTTGGAGTGCTCTTGCAGATGCGTACAATGCTTTGTTTCAGTCTTACACCAGTGTAGTTTCCATTAGAGGAAACTGTGAAGAGAAATGGACGAGCAGAACTGAAACTGAAGGACTGAAATGAAAATTAGAGATACTTGAAATGGGATTAATGATACGTATTTAGTCTCCGCGTCCGAAGAGGTTTGACAAAACTGAAATCGGTTGGTTTGACCTTGATACGGATACGCCGTTAAAAATTACGTTGCATCTTTCAGAGACAACTGATTCCTTGAGAAAGGTGCTAAGATGCTAACTTGTATTCCTGACGCATCCAAGAAGAAGCCGAAAGAGAGAGAACATCAGTTTTAGAAATCAGAGAAATATATGTTTTCTGTTTGTTTATTGTTAAGCACAAAACTACACAATGGGATCTCTCTGCTGTGGCCACCACGGGTATCGAAACTCGATTTTTAGCGCTATGAGCCATTAGATTTACCGCTGAACCACTGGCGGGCAAAAAGATATGGAGTTAAGAGGAAAATAACAATTAAAGATCGAGACATTCTTAGTGATTATTGGCAACATAATTTCCAAGTTAAGAAAACGACGAGAGGCTTCTGGAAAGTCACATGACATACATGGCTGTCTCATAAATGTGAGGAAATGTAGCTTCTAGGGCGTTCATCAAGGTTGTTCGAACGTAATAAATGTGTACCAAATGATCTGGAACGTTCTGTTACTCTAGAATGCTCGCATTTCTAAAAGTTCCTTTAATTAAAAACCCAATGAAAATAATACCGATTACTCTTTCCTTACTGAAACATTTAAGACAAATAAAACTTTAAGCAGTGTTCCAAAATCTAGACATCGCCTAGCGGATGTATCCCAGGACAGAAGTAACAAACTGCTCAAGTATCTCAGCACAGCAGCAACAAGCTGCTCAGGTATCTCAGCACAGCAGTAACAAACTGTTCAGGTATCCCAGGACAGAAGTAACAAACTTCTCAAGTATCTCAACACAGTAGTAACAAACTGCTCAGGTATCTCAGGACAGCAGTAACAAACTGCTCAAGTATCTCAGCACAGTAGTAACAAACTGCTCAGGTATCTCAGGACAGCAATAACAAACTGTTCAGGCATCACAGCGCAGCAGTAACAAACTGTTCAGGTACCTCAGGGTAGCAATAACAAATTACTCAGGACAGCAATAACAAACTTTTCAGGTATCTAAGCGCAGCAGTAACAAACTGTTCAGGTATCTCAGGATAGCAATAACAAATTTCTCAGGAAACAGATTTTTTCTTTGCTAAAACGTGTCAAAAATTACCTCAAATCAAACACTTCCCAAAGCAGACTTAATGCTCTCATTACGTTAGCAATTGAGTCAGATATGTTGAAATATCTAAATTGTGATGACGTTATAAATTATTGTACTATGTTAAAGCACAAAAAATGGTTTTTCAGGGCAAATAGCTAAGCTTACTTTTCGTTTAAAGAACACGCTGTAACTTTTAGAGTTGATTTGATTTGATAATTTTTTTGTGCATATAATGTTCTCTACCTGTCGAACCTAAATTAATATAAAACATTCTTATTGTTAGGAATATAGTGTTGAAAATGTAATCGATCTAATACTAATGTGTTATGCTAAAAATAAATCTTCTTTAGACTTCGCTACAATTTCCAGTGTTGGTGAAAAACAATCCGTTCTCTCACTCTTGGTATTCAATATTCGTGAATGATCGGGTTATGGATTACCTTTGAAATATACAAAGTTTTACCAGCCTCATTTTAGTTCTGTCGTTTTTTTTAATGCACTAATTGTTTCAGCTGCATACATATAGATGAAGATAATTATTTCGTTTATATATTTAAGCAGTTAATACGTTTTGTTGATCTTGAACGTTACTCGATGTTGTAACTATCAGTGTATTTTACAGTCCAAGTCAGCGTTTCCCAAACTATGTTCCGCGGAAACACTGGTGTTCCGTGAGAAAATCGTGATTTTAAATTTTGATAAACTATTTAACACTTTTTCTGTACGACCATAACTTATTATGAAATATTTTCCTATGTATTAGAATCAGATAATATCTATTTCACATTGAAGAAGAATTATAGAAGATGCCATATCTATTCTACATAATATCTTAGTGGAGAGGTTTGTACCTAAAATATATTATAGGCATAAAAATGTAAAAATTCATTAATATGTAACTTGATTAAATAAATAAACGAATAATATACAAATATAGAGGGCGCAACATACTCTCGACACCGATATTTCTCGTGTCTAGTGTTCTGTAAGCTTTTTCTCAGCTGAAAAGTGTTCCGTGGCCAAAAAAGTTTGGGAAACGCTGGTCCAAGTTATACAAATTGGTTTCTTTGCTTCATATTTATTCAATCAATAGTCGAATCCAAAGGGTTCGGTCCAGTTGTTGTTAAGCGCAAGTCTATACAATGGGCTATTTCTGCTCTGCCCACCACGGATGGTGAAACCCGATTCTTAACATCGTAAGTCTGCTGACTTACCGCTGAATCACTGAGGAGCGAATCCAAAAGTGAAGACTTTTACATAATAATGTCGGCCCTGAGACTTTCCTAAAACGCATAAAGTCTCCTCGTAATTTAAAGGCTATTCACGTTTGAATAATCCAATTGATGTGTCATATCAACCAATCAGATCACGTTTTACAAGGACGCAAACGTTGAGTCTACTAATTTTACCTAATTGTTGGTGACGTCTACATTCCTGTTCGTTGGCTACCACAATTCAGAGCATAAAAACATTACTATACATAACATTATAAACGTGTGTTGACATTTGCTTTAAGGAATATAGATATCCGGAAATTACAAGCACCAGTTGTGTGAAAGAATAGTGGGATTTTACCGTCATTCTTTGAAGCACACCTATGGCCCTAAATTGGAAGTGGCGTTTTGTTTTGTTTTTGTGTTTTGTCATCGGGCCATGAATCATGAGCCTTTAGATTCACAGTCCGAGCGCTTAAACCATCAAGCTACTCCCAATTGTGTTTTTGTCACTTTTTGGGTTTACGTAATCATATATATATATAAATATATATACATTTGATATTATATTTTAAAGCTCACATTATATTTGTGGTTAGAGACAGTATAATCATGATTATAAATGAAAATTCACAATATCTATTATTTCAACTATCTCTGGAGTTTTCCCTGCTACTGCCTTTGGGTATTGGTAAGCTTGAAAGATTGTAAAGGCTGAATTCGAGGACTGATACCCGCAAAAGACAGAACTTAGAAAGCCCATTGTGTAGCTTTTAGTTAAAACAAACAAATTTACCGAAGCGTCACTTGCTGACTATATCACACACTAGCTTAAACAAATATCCAAAAATCTAAGAATGTTATTATTGCTATTTTGTATTTAGCACAAAGCTACACAAAGGGCTATCCACATATGCTCTTCCCACCACGGGTATCGAATCTACGTTTCTAGCGGTATACGTCCGCAGATATACAGCTATGTCTCTGCGGGGTGAAATCTAAAAATAACAATACATCATGTGGGTTGTTTTAGTTGTTTGAGATATTCGCACAAAGCTACACAAGGACTATCTGCGTTAGCCGTCTCTAATTTTGAACTGATATGCTAGAGAGAAGACAACTAGACAATAGCACCTTCCGCCAAATTTAATTGAATATTTGGATTTTACCTTCATTTTTATAATGCACCTAGAGACCAAAGTGCGGAGAGCGATTTTGCGGCAATGGGATGAGAACCATCGACCATTGTATCCATAGCCCAGCACGTTAAACACAAGGCCACACCCCACTCATATCATAATGGACTCGTTGGATATAATTCAAAACGCACATAATTTCTGTAAATGGAGATTTTGAGATCTAATTGCGAGAATACAGACTTAAATCTATAACAACACACAAAAAATTATTAAACAACGTATTATTGTGTGGAAAAAAACTGCAAACTGAATACTTTTTGAAAATTAAGAAATAATTTAATACGTGTTTTTATTCTCGGGCTCGTTTATTTTATCGGAAAGCCACATGGGGTTATTTATTGTGTCCACCGCGGGGAATCGAACGCCGGATTTTAACTTCGTAAGTTAGTAGACTTACCGCTGACTCACCGGGAAAACACATGTAAGATACTTAAGTCACGTCGAGTCTACAGAACGCGAGGAAATATTTTGTCATTATAATAGTTTTCTTAGTAAGAATATTTAAATATGAAAAAAAGCATTTTAATTTTTAAAAAATGCGTGATATTAATGTAAACTTACAAAACTGCCTATTGTTCACGTTCCTCATTCGTCCATTTCAGATTTCAAAACAGAGTTGGAACTGTGGAGTTGTCACGTTGCCGGAAAAAAATAAAAATAAAAACTGTGCTCTTCACTTTCGGATCGCGGGTAAGTTATAAGAGTAACAGTAAAACCACACTATTCCGTCTAACAAGAGCGGAGAGTTGGCAGTGTGAGGTATTGACTCAGTTGCCTTCCCTCTAGTCACATAAAACTTAGGGAGAGATAGCCTTCGTGTAGCTTTGCGCAAAAATTAACAAACTGACAACTCAGAGGTATGTAAAAATAGGATTTCAGGTTTCTCTTTTGCACTGTCTAGAACTTTTCGTTTAAAACCAGCAATCTCCACTAGCACTAAACTATGCAAGACAGACAAAAGTTTACGTGAAAACAGACAGACAGACAGACAAAAACTAAATACACAGTACAGTAACTTTAAGCTTAGAGTATGAACGCCGAAAACTAACAAACAAACCAGTGTAAACCAAACAGGCCTAATATTCGTGATAAGAAATCCCTTTAGACTATAATACCCTTCTTTACATACTAGGGGAACCCTGATCTGGACACTAAATAAAACCCACACCTTAATTTATTCTGGCAGCATTTATATCATTTCAAAATAGTTGTGTGTTTTTAAGTCAGTACGTTGATTTTTGCATTTTTAAACGATTTGGTAACAGCACAAGCACAGTGTTAAACACTGAAGGTTGTGAAACCAATAGTCATAACAAACATGCTAGACTTCAGATGCTCATTTCTCCAGGTTACAGGTTTTAGCTCAAAGGCATGTAAAGTATCATTACAGATCCAGTAGAATGATATTACAGATCCAGTGAAATAGCGTTACACATCTGGTAAAATATTATTATAGATGCAGTAAAATAGTATTACAGTTCCAATAAAATAGCGTTAGAGATCTACTAAAATAACATTACAGATCTAGTAAAAAACCATTACAGATCTACTAAAATAACATTACAGATCCAATAAAATAGTATTACAGGTCTAGTAAAATAACAATAAAAATCCAGTAAAATAGTATTACAGATTCGTTTTCTATTTGGTACACGTCACACAGCCTCGAAGGCTTTTCGTCCAATATTAGGGCTCGTCAGCTAGACTGAGCATTATAACTCAAAGAGTCTAATTAAGTTATCTGAAAGATGTAATGAACTAATTAAGAGAAACTTAAAAAAAGAGTGGAAAATTATGTTGTCTACTGCAACATTTCATCACAAATATTAAGCCTATAGTAATATAAAGGAGTTGTATACATTCGGGCGAAAACCCGGTATTTGTATTTAACGTTTAAATTCCTTGAAGGACTGATACTTGTTTTTTTTAAGCACAACATTCTTAGATATTCAATTTGATAATGTTCAATGGTTTTTCTCTAAAATACTCAACTAATAAACATAAAAAACACTACTGCTTTTGTTCCTTTCTTTCAGCCAAGAATAGAACAAACTATGAAACGCTAGATTGTTGAGTCCATATAATACCATGAATTATAATGTATTATAAGTAGGTGTCTTCTAATTCACGTTATAAATAAAAACAGCTTAAGTTCTAGAAATAGAAAGGTATTGTAGATTTTGTTTTCGTTTTCTTCTGAGATAAGCATTTGTTTGTTTATCTGAAGTTAAGCAAAAAGCTATCCAATGGGCTATCTGTGCACTGGCCACCACGGCTATCGAAACCCGGATCTAGCGTTGTAAGTCCGCAGACATACCGCTGTGGAAAGGGGGGGCTTTAGGATAAGGATTAATAACATGATATTATTTGTTTCATTTATTTCTAACACCGATTATTTATTTTAAGTTATTATTATTATTATTCCACTTAAATTAACTTTAATATAATTCAGAAAAACTAGCGATTCAGCAAGCTATTATTTGTCTGTAATGTCAAACACACTCTATAGCATCGATTAAAAATTCTTAAATGACCACTAGAAACTTAACTAATTGAATATAAAAGGCACATTAGTTCTATAAATAAACGGTATTATTACACCAAATGAAGTTTTTGTTTCTTTAATTGGACACTCAACGTTTCGCTTTACACCTTTTACAGGAGTGTTCCACTAAAACACAAACCGTAACTGACAGCATACTATAGAATATATATATACATACTATAGCCGAATGTTTGTCTATCACGATCTATATCTCAGGAACGGTTAATTGTAGAAAATAATTATATATCAGAATACTTTTTTCAAAAGTACATTACGCGTAAAATTTTTTTTTTTTTTTGGAATTTTGAAAATTTCATATCGACATCAACAAAAGTAGATTACAGGAACATTATTCTTTTTCTTTTTTTTACAATTTTGAGAATTTTATATCGGTATCAACATCGATCCGTCGGCCTTCACATGTACTGAACGGTCGATGTGAAAAATATAATATGATAAACAAAAATGTTTCCTTTTGTGATTGAATTTTACTGATTGAAAGAAATATTTCAAAGATAAGAGCATCAACGAAAAAATAATTCATAAAGAGAGAATGTGTTTGAGTATATATTTATTGTTCAGTTTATATTTTCATATCGGTATTATATACATTGTCACGTATTACAATTTCGAACAGCCTAAAACTGAGTTAAATTGTAGTTTAGATTTCGTAGTTAAATAAATGACGATATATATCCATTTTATGATATTTGCCAACAAGATTGATACACACAGTTATTTTGATATACAAACAATAATGCAATTTACAATAACAGTTATTACAAATAGTTATTACAGACAATGATTTATATACAAAAGTTTTACAAAGTTACAAATAATATAAAGTCTTCTTTCTAGTCTGGAACTTCCTTGATATCTTATCGAGGCTTCACGATGAGCGAGTTAATTTCGAGTTGACGTAGGTACAATTCACTTAATAGTGAGCTAGCTACCTCTGTAGTTCTCACTGATCACACACTGGTCGAGTTTCTTTTACCGTTGAAGTTATATAATACCTTCGTAAAAGTACTAATGTCCGGTGTGAATCCACTGAGGTTAAATGGTTTGTAGTGTTAGAAATTTATAATTGTTCCTGGTCAAATATCTGAAGTTTTCCGTTTAATAAGCGCTATTTTATAGCTTACGGAGTGTATAGCACACCAATTACAGCAACCAAATAATAGATACTGTTTTTCAGGCGCGTCGCGTTGGTTATATTTATAGACATGTAGAGAGTTTCTCAAAAATTCAGATTACGTAACAGTACAAATCTACACGAGCGTTTACATACAAACATATATTGTTGATTGTTAAACTCGAGAATCTTCTACAACTTTAGAGAATAGGCGGGAGTTTCGCAATACATATTTAACAGTATAAGTTATGTACATTTCTAAATATAAATCTAATTCAAACAAACATCAATATCAAAATAAATATAGAATAATAAATCCGTCACAACATGCATGATTTTATTGTGCCATATGGAATAAATCAGTTTGAGTTGAGTATTTCTTCTTTGAAATTATCAAAAAGCGCTGACTTCGATAATGGTATTTTCTTGCACTCAATAAATGGCAAGAAATGGTAACACCCAGCTGAAAAAATCCCCTCTGCTATTTAGCTAACCTGAGCATTCCATCGAGCTGAATGCACCCATTGCATCGAAACCCAAACAATTTTGGCAACATTGCTTAAAAACAAACACAGTGCAATTTTCCTTACTGAAATAACACATGGAATTACAAAATACAGTTGTAAAAGGCCCACTAGACAATCATATTGCATATACGCTCTGATCCAAGGGATTGGTTTTACTGCATATTTTATATTTATTCATCGCTATCTTTAAAACAATTACCGTTAAATTGTTTCAACGGGAATCGGCTAGTTTAAATACATTATGTTCACTCTGTTAAGTTGTTAGATTGTAAGAAAACAGTGTAAAACCTCACCACATAATAATAGTTTTTATATTATTCCATCTATTCTGTTTGTGCCTATTGCATTCACGCGGACAAACACACAAATAACTATATACACACACACACACACACATATATATATATATATACAACAATAAATGAGAACACAGGGTTGATTCTGCCTAGTTATAGATGTATGGACTTAAGAAAACTGTAATTTATTGGGCGTTTTGTCATATTTTATTTTCCTTCACTTTATTAGTTAATTCCAGTAAAATGTAAGCAAATGTAAGGAAAAATTATTAAACATCTTTAAACCCTGCATACTCTTAAATTAATATTTATATATATATATCTAAAGTATTTAAATGGATTGTGATGGAATAAACTCGAAGTTTGAGCTAACTTTTAAAGCGCCATCTTTTGACTATGTTGTACATTAATAGTGTTTATTAATATGATAGAAAATATACATTTAAGTCATAACGTTTCAAAACCTACTCTGCTTTTTGATGACAAAGTAACTTTTGATTTAACTTTTACATGCAATTTTTATATCGGGCGTCATTTGCCAAATGCATCATTTTTTTTTTAAGTTTTAGCATTAATGTATCTTATTAATGTAATAATAGGGATGATGCATCAATCAATAAGGTTCTGAAGTGTCTACTGGTGTGTCAACGGTAACTTATCGGACTTACGACATTAAAACCCGGAGTTCAATTCCTCGAGAAAAATAGAGCACAGCTTGCTCACTGTGTGGCTTTGGACTGAAATAAACAAAACGTTCTCGAGCTGTAAATGTATATTTAAGTAACAAACATTCATTTTTTGTTGTTTTATTTTATGAACACATAAGTTTTGAAGAAAAAATCTATTTTGGAAATTTGATTACACATTTGTGTTTAATAATACTATTACTAAGTAATTTGAAAACCTCTACCCATAAGACCATAAAAGTTAAGCCGCAGTCACTTATTTTAAATTAAAAGTAAACGAGATTTTATTTCAATTCTTTACATATGTTAGTTACGAAAAATCAACATCGTGTGATCATAAAAATTCTACTTTTTCTGGGCCTAGCTTGCCGGGTCGCGGATAAGAAAGTTCATGGCGATGCACAGTCACTCCCGTTATTTGGTTAAAAGCCGGATAAAGCGCTTGTGGTGGTGTGAGCTACTGTGAATCTATCTTCCCTTTAATCAGGGAAGATTAAAGTAAAAAACGCTCACCGCAGTTTCGGGTCGCAGTAACGCCATGAGAGTGACAATCTGGCGACATGTAGTCAATAAAAAGTTCTGTCAACAAATAAAGTAAGAATTTTGGGAGTGAAAAATATCGTGCTCAAATTAGAGTTATCAGTTATTCATTACTACGTTCTTTTTCCGAGGAACAAAATCTAGCTGATAAAAGTATAAGGTGCCAGTGAAACATGTATAAAATACTTCGATGGAATCAAACAATTTTCTAAACTGCCAACTCTATTGTATTAGTGTAATTGTGTGAGATCTTTATATTCATTTACATCGCTTGAATGTTGAATTCAGGTCAAGGTTAAAAATAAATGTGATCCTGTTTTCTCAACAGACTGATAAATTGAGTTAGGTTGTTTTTTTCTTTTTTTTATCTTGACCAGTAATGAGATTAATCTACTGAGTTATCTATCAAGTGCGCCCTGTGTAAAAGCATGATGCATTGTAAAATTCCCATTATTCAATGAGCTTTCTAATTAAGTTAATGGATACAATAACATTCCTATTGGGGAACTGTCTACTCCAGGGAAAAACTGGGGCAAGAAAGCTATTTAAGAGCAAACAGTTTTAAGGATTTGGAACTTAATTCGCCTACCTTAAAGTGTAGACGTTGCCTTAAAGCTAAATGAACACTCTAAACAGCCTTTCTGATTTGGATCAAAGTTGCTTCTGTAATAATTGAAAGATTGTACGTTACCATCCCTTATATATATTAAATACCCTAAAACTATAATATAGAAACAACTCACCAGCTAACAAACATTAACAGAATAAATTTCGGCAATGTTCTGTTTTCTTCTTTTTTTTAGTTTGGGAACCTAAAAGTTATGTGATAAACTATTACAATTAGAAGGATGTTATGTAAGTACAACCACCTTTAGAAATGTTATTGTAATTACTGTTAAGTCTTAAGGTGTACAAGTGTAATTTAGGGCACTTGTAATATACAATCTAAGAATTATATTATTATATTGTTTCAGTCTTTGTGAAATCCCGAAGAATTAACTTTGTGTATTATTTACGGTGTTTTCCTGTTCTAATACTAGCTTCAACAAGCTTCAGACTGCATGAAGCTTTTAGGGTCCTCCTCTCCATCAATGGTAAGTTTATGAGCTTACAGCTCTAAAATCAGGGACTCTATTACCCGGACAGAGCGCAGATAACCTATCGCACGGCTTTACATTAAAACAGCAACAACATATTTCTCTCATCTGCAGAAAAGTTATTCCACTTCACCAAATACAAGCACAAGTCGATAAAATACAGCAATAAAATATTAGCAATCCCAGGATCCCTGTTTAGAAGGAATTTAAATAAAAATATGAAAAAAGGTATTTTTATTAGCTTGCAACAAAAATTTATGTTTGGAAGGTGAAGAACTTTCTATCGATGTTAAGGATAGATTAATGCGCCAAGATTCCAAAAATTGGAGAAAAGTAAACATCAATTTCAGTGACTTTTTTGAAAACAATTCTAAATTGTTATAAAGGTGTTTATTCAACTAAGGTTTAGTATGAATAATGTGTTTGTTTATGGCAAAGCTACCAATTCTAAATTGTTATAAGAGATTTATTCAACTAAAGTATTGTTTGTTTATGGCAAAGCTACCAATTCTAAATTGTTATAAGAGATTTATTCAACTAAAGTATTGTTTGTTTATGGCAAAGCTACCAATTCTAAATTGTTATAAGGGATTTATTCAACTAAAGTATTGTTTGTTTATGGCAAAGCAGCTAAGGTTATTTCCCGCATTTCCTAATTTTAGGCTGACCACAGGGAAGGTAGCTGGCCGGTAGCACCCACCACAAACTCTAGAGATACTCTTTTTATCCACATGTAGTAGGATTGACTGTCACATTATAATATTCCCTCACAGCTGAAGGGCGAGCATGTTCGGCACCAGGTTTCGATTCTGCGACCCATAAAGGAATCTCCATTTTATGTATAGCAACCCTATGCTAATGTGGTCGAATTGCCTGATCTATATATGCTTATTGTTATTCAACACAAGGTATTCTATACATGAGAATGTTTTGTTTTTGTTTTTTACAAAGGAACTTGGTTCTTTCCCGCACAAGAACCAGTCGTAAGATGCAAACTGATGTAAAAAGATTTACAAATTCCATGCATGTGGCTCCATGCATGTGCTTGTACAGAATAACAACGGCATGCCTAAAACTATATTTTGCGTTTCGTTTTTATTTACTTTAAATTTTCGTCGTGTTTCTCTCTTTTTAATTGAAGCTGCTCACTTTGCAGTCTATCTTTGCTTTCTAAGATTATTATATGCGGACTTACAACGCTAGAATCCGGGTTTCGATACCCGTGGTGGGCAGATCACAGATAGCCCATTGTGTAGCTTTGTGCTTAATTACAAACAAACAATCTAAGATTATTAACAATAATACTAGCTCTAATCAATAAAGTCTATCCACAGCTGCTTTATAATTAAAAGGTTGGTACGAATGTCAGGACCTCTGTTTTCGTTTAAGTTAATGCGAGAGTTATAATTTAAATAGTTTATATAGCGCGAGTGTTAAATTTAGTTTATTTTAGAAGCGATAGTTTATTATACTTTGTATAGTTCATTTGTTGTGAATTGGCGAATGTTGTATTATTGCCTCATGTTATTAGAACTTTCTGAGTTTTCTCGTTGTTTTAATTGAGTATTATTGCATTATAATATCTGGTAGTTTGTGGAACGTTGTAGGCCTGTGTCGAGCTATAAATACACGCCCAAAAAATAGTTCGATATAGAAAGATAGATCTAGACTGCGTGATTGTGAATTTCGCGATAAAGAGCATATAGTGGCTACTTTTAAAGTGTAATTATCACAGATTGTATTGTAATAACAGAATATAGTAGAAATCCTTTGTCTTGTCAGTTATGTTATAAAGTAATTGAGCCAAAATGTGTAGACTATGACGAAAAAGAGAAACTTATTTAAAGCTCTAGATACAACTGTGGTAATCAACAGTTTAACGAATATTTGTATATAACGTTTGACTTGTTTCAATATGTTATTTTAAAACAAGTGGACTGTGTGCTGTTTGTTTATTGGTCAGATATATCGCCAACAAGTCACAGACACCTATTGTAATAAATCTGGCCCACACATACATGAAACTTGACAACGAAGTAAAATTGAAACACCGGCTGATACAAACGTGGTTTCTGATAAACGTTAATGTAATGATAGCCATTGTTATCCGGAAAAATTAAGATGTAAAAGAAATGCGGGACATTTTATTTAATTCATATTCATCATAAGCTCTTTATTATAATTTATACGAATTCAAATGTGTTTTTAATCTGTCATAAACACCTATCTCTATTTGGATTTGGATTTTGTATATTATGACAAAGCTACTTAAGCTATCTGCCGGCTTCTCTAATTTTGAACTACTGACAATAAAGATTTTTTTAAGCACAAAGCTTTACAGTTGGATATCTGTACTCTACCCATCGCAGATATCAAAACCCTATTTCTGGCGTTACAAACCTTCGGAATTACCGCTAGGCCACCAGGGGACAAACTGAAGGAACGAAGACAGCTAGTCAGCGGCATTCTAGCACTCACTTTCCACAATAAAGGAATGACTGTCACATTTATAATCCATCCACATCTTAAAATGGGGAAAATAATTTTTGTTATCGCACGGATTCGAATCTGAATCGCCAGCTCAGAAAGCCAGTTTGGTTTGGTTTGTTTTGAATTTCACGCAAAGCTACACGAAGGCTATCTGTGCTAGCCATCCCTAATTTAGCAATGACAACTGGAGGGAATGCAGCTAGTCATCTCTGCCAACTCTTGGGCTACTCTTTTACCAACGAATAGTGGGATTGACCCTCACATTATAACGCCCCTTCGGCTGAAAGGACAAACATGTGGTGGGAAGGGGATTCGAACCTGCGACCCTCAGATTGCGAGTCAAGGGCCCTAACCATCCTCGAGCCCAACTCTAACCTTAAACTTGAAAGACGAAGTCATTTTTCCAGAGTTGCACTTCGTAGGAAAACGTAGCTGGAACTTATATTTTCAACTCATACACTTCTGTCAAAAAACAACAACAACAAGAAAATACTTTTTTTGTCATAAAATAAAATTTGGTTCGAATATTCGCGTAAAACTAAAGACTAATTTTGAATATAGACTAAGAGACTGCAGCTAGTCAGCAGCACCCACCACCAATTATTTGGCTACTCTAATTGAATAGAAGGATTTGACCGCCGCCCTTGTAAAGCACCAATAATCCAAAAGTGTGAATTGCGATTTTCCGTGGATCATCGAATCCAAAGTTCGGTACGCTAACAACTTGGTCACACCCGGCCCTAGATTTAGTGAAATAACAGAATTTATCATACAAGATCTAATGGCCACTAAAGGAGGCAAAATATCAATAACGTATCTCAATAAAGGAATCTATACATGGCACAGTATATCACAGGTCCCCACAGGTGGAGGAATCTGTCGAATTTCGAAACATGTATGGACAGTTTTATTTTAATACTGTTTTTTATTCAGGTGGCACTAGGAATGAAAGTTTTCAGCCATTCTCTCAGGATTATTTTAGTTTTATTCGTTTTTCCAAATGACCTTGTTTGTTCAAGCTGTAATTTACCATTTTTTGTATGTGTTGTTAAGCACAAAGCTACATCGATGATATCGAAACCCGGATTTTAGAGTTATAAACGTACTAAGCTACCGCTGAGCCACTGGGTGCCTTTCCATTTTCAATAAGATTTGTGAGGGTAACATATCGCTGTTTATGAGATCTAAGGGCTGTCAAAACACGTTGCCTACATCACTGGATCCAAAACTGGAGTCCACGAGACGATAAAAATTTATCTTTCTCATTTCCGTTTTACCGGACACCCGACAAAGAAATACGTTCAGCGAGAATTGTACTTAACCGCAGTAAATACGACTACATACGTTAACCAGCAGTAAATACGACTACACACGTTAACCGCAGTAAATACGACTACACACGTTAACCGCAGTAAATACGACTACACACGTTAACCGCAGTAAATACGACTACATACGTTAACCGCAGTAAATACGACTACACACGTTAACCGCAGTAAATACGACTATTCACGTTGTTGTGTCTATGATTTTTCTTCGTTGAACGAGTTGCAATGAAAGTAATGTAATAGAGTGACTATTAATCAAAACTTATATTAAACCATTCTGTTGGGGTACTCAGCCAGACTGTCTAAAATCTGTAGAGGTCTCCAGCTAAAAAGGCTTAGGAACCCCTGGCTTACATGAATGCTTTACTCTGACCAAATATTGTTTTGAGATATTTTCCATAATGGGTTATTTCTCTCCTAAGTCTGTGCGATTTCTTATGTGAATATATATTGATTTCATGTTTGCATGGCATCTCATTCGAACAACAAACCATCAATCACATTAAAAAATAATCAAATATCACACGTATAAGAAATATTAAAATGTATTTTTGCAGACTTATAATGCTAAAAATCGGGTTTCGATACCCGTGCTGTAGCTTTGTGTTTAACAACAAACAAACAAGGCTCTTAAGTACGTAGTAAAGACTTCTCTCGACACATTAATTTGAGCAAATAATTTTGAAGGTTCAAACTTTTATTCATCATTACCTTTAATAAAGATATTCACGTGACATTGTAAGTACATATTTCTAAAGATTTCATCGCGTTCAATAGTCCTAATTTCTAAATAAATAGAGTTGTTTAAATAGTTGTTTAACAACAAGTAAAAGCTTGGAATGGTCTATTCTTTCATTGGGGTGTGTGTCTGTGAG
>NW_013665961.1:58830-62716 GCF_000517525.1 Limulus polyphemus | reverse complement strand
CCATTCAAGCCGTCTCCAACCATTATTAGTCTCAAAGTGAGTTCCTCGTCATCGAATTTGAAAATATATATACGTTGTAGCTTGTCTGTATTTGAGCATTCGAGACCAGTGATGAGTGGTAACTATGGTAACAAATAACGTCACCGCTTACGTAGAAGCAGTTCCGAGTCTATGGCATTTCTCTTTTTAGTTTTAAGAAATTACAGTAGCTCGAACCATATACAAAATCGATTTATTCTCGTAAGAAATGTTCAAAAATATCTGCACATTTTACGAGACGGAAAAACTAGACCATAAAGTTATAAAAATCTATTATTTAAATCTATTCATCTAGCTATATTTAGCCATTGATTTTTTTTTATCGATACATGGCTTAATTTTATTTGAATAACATCGCAGACAGATTTTTAACTAAAGTAAATAAAAACTGTTATTCCTTTCACAAAAACAGATGAGACTAAGTTATCTTAAATATGCACAACATTCAAGGCAAAAACAAAAAAAGAGTTCAGCCAATTAACTGGTAAATGTTTATACACTGTATGTTTCTTAAGAAGACTATCAAAGAATGCTAAAATATCATTTTTAACAACATACTTCAGCATTTATGGTGCAAGAAACGTTCGGTCAGTTCTTAAAGTGGTTGTTAAAAAACGTCGTGATTCCAAGATTTTAGCCCTCAGAGTTGACCAAAACGATCCCCTTCCCCTCCCCAATAAAGGAAAACTAATCTACAAGTAAACAATAATTCTTTAATCGTATTTAGGATGCATTTTCATGATCATTGGTTGGTTGGTTTATTGTTATGCGGAATGATACACAATGGGCTATCTGTGCTGTGCCCACCACGGGTATTGGAACTAGGGTTTTAGCTTTCAGACTTACCGCTGAACCATTGAGGGGCACATGGACACCGAATCAGTAAAACTTTGTAAAAGTGTTTACCACCGTTTTCAGTGCATGTGTGACATATAAAAAAACCTCATTAAAAGTCTCAGGAAATAAACATATTTAGTACTCTTAATGTCTTAATGTTTTAGTTATTATCAGTCTTTATTGGAGGATTCAGTATAACCAATTCATTAAATTTATTATTGTTTTAGTTATTATCAGTCTTTATTGGAGGATTCAGTATGACTCATCCATTATATTTATCATTGTTTTAGTTATTATCAGTCTTTATTGGAGGATTCACTATGACCCATCCTTTATACTTATTATCGTTTTAGTTATTATCAGTCTTTATTGGAGGATTCAGTATGTTTTAGTTATTATCAGTCTTTATTGGAGGATTCAGTATGACTCATCCTTTATATTTATTATCGTTTTAGTTATTATCAGTCTTTAGTGAAATATTCTCTATGACCAATCCTTTATATTTATTGTTGTTTTAGTTATTATCAGTCTTTATTGGAGGATTCAGTATGACCAATCCTTTATATTTATTATTGTTTTAGTTATTATCAGTCTTTATTGAAGGATTCTCTATGACCAGTCCTTTATATTTATTATTGTTTTAGTTATTATCAGTCTTTATTGGAGGATTCTCTATGACCAATCCTTTATATTTATTATTGTTTCAGTTATTGTCAGTCTTTATTGAAGGATTCTCTATGACCAATCCTTTATATTTATTATTGTTTTAGTTATTATCAGTCTTTATTGAAGGATTCTCTATGACCAATCCTTTATATTTATTATCGTTTTAGTCATTATCACAGTTTATTATTCTCTATACGAGCTACAATCTTCAATAAACTATGAAAGGTTTGTTCACGAGATACATTGGGGAATTAAGATAATATACGAACGCGCTGACTATTAATGCATTTACTTATTAATGAAAGAATCACAGCAAATATGAGGATATTCACTTTTTCAGTATTCCAAACTCTTCACTGATCCTCAACTTGATCAATATTACTTTGTAATGTAGGGCTTCATGAACACTCTAGCCCATACTCTTTCTTATACTGTGTAATTACGTCACCTCCCTCTAGGGTCCGGGAAAGATCACAAATCATTTTCTATACACGTGCTAAGTGCTCGAGACCCTGCAGCTACTATGCTTCACCCATTGCCAAATATATATATACATAAGTAGTGCAATGAACTGTTTCGTATACTGTTTAATATTCCCTAAAGAAATTAGATAACTTTCACGTGTTGTCTTCCTGTTTATTCGTTTGCGAAGGAGACATTGTAAAATCGTGTTTTAATTCCCCCTGGAAAAGAACACGCACTTAAACACAGAATCGGTTGTTTGGAGATATGATAATTGTTTGACGAGATCAAAACCAGAAAGTAAACAATATGCACAACTGATCATAAACATAACGCAGACCTTGCATGTCAATGACCCTACGAAATACGATTAAAGATCTGAGTTAGAAACTAAGAGCAACAAACTCTGGACTAATTCTTCCACTGATTGTACAATATGAGTCATGCACATCCTGACTGAAGCAGAAAATACACATACACTTTAATAAACAACTTCAAGGTTTCTTATCATTATGTAAATAAATCTTAGTGCGAAAAGCAATAAACAGGAGGCAGCCGAAGTTCTTGGCGGGTGGTGAAATTTTATATCCGCATTAACCTTTCATGAAAGACAATCTTCACAATGATGCTAGGAAACGGGAACTTATTTCGGAGAGTCTCATATCCGATAAAAAAAATCAAAGCAATATTTTGACCTGACAGTTGAAGGTGAACCAATCCTTTGGCTCTAATAGATAGTTTTGTTTGTTTGTTTGTACTTAAGCATAAAGCTACACAATGGGCTATCTGTGCTGAGTATCAAAACCCAGTTTATAGATTTGTAAGTTCGTAGACATACCGCTGTGCCAATGGAGGGCCTCTTGTAGGTGAGCAAAATGTTTGCTTAAAACATACAACATTGTTGAGCTCCATCTAATAATGACGCGTGTTGTTATTATGACAACCTAGGACAATGAAAAATGATTTCCTCAGTTATGAATAAATCATGATGTCACTTTCATTATCTTAGTGAATAGTTCTCTGAGCCGAACTGATTGCTATATTTCTGAAAATAAAGTTACGTCTGCATTACTATTTATAGCGAAGATACTAAGGCTACCTATCACTGTCTCTAATTTTAAGTACTGACCAGAAAGAAGGCAGCCAGTCATCAGACACCCTACCACCCACCATCTAACTAAGGGTTTGACTGTCACTCTAATAACGCACAGACCGTGGGGAATATTTTGTGATATCGAACGGATTCGAACCCGGCAACTCCAAAATCCAAAGTTCTACCACAGAGCCAACCGGCTCCCTGTGCATTACTAAAAGTATACTTGACAAGTGTAAATCTGTATTTTGTCACCATGTTTCATTTAAAAATTTTTTTTTTCGTCTTATGGGAAAAGTTTCTGTTCAGATAAGACACATCGTCTTTGCGTGAAGCAAATCGCTATTGGAAATATTTAATTGTTTAGTTCTATTTACCTGTCTGTTTGTTTGTTTTGTTGTTAAAGCACAAAGCTACACAATGGGCTATCTGCGCTGTGCTCATCACAAGTATCGAAACCCGATTTGTAATGTTATAAGTTTGAAGACTTACCACTTGAGGAAGTGTCCTGTTTTTAGCCGCCGCATAACGACCCAAAGAATGGCTCCGAGTTTGTTTTTTTTTAAGTACAAACTTTTAGCTCATAGCTTCGTCATCTCTTGACCGATTTGAGATCTAATTATAGTTTTGGACTCAGATGGTCAAACCATTTCGATTGATGTATTTAACCCCACCTAAGGTCTCATAGATTAATTTACTCTAATTCTGCCTAAACTAATTTCAATTTGAGGGTAGGCTGGTAGAGATATTGATGAGTAATATAATCGAATCAGGTATACGCGCGCCCCA
>NW_013665961.1:47485-58686 GCF_000517525.1 Limulus polyphemus | reverse complement strand
CCTAAACTAATTTCAATTTGAGGGGTAGGCTGGTTAGAGATATTGATGAGTAATATAATCGAATCAGGTATACGCACGCCCCACGCTTGATATTGCTGGCGCAGAAAAATATAGCTAATAGAAAGAGAAAAACGACTCATATATTAATTTACTCTATCCTGTCTGAAAGAATTTCAAATGCCGCGGCTATTGAGGATTATTCTCTCTTGGTTACTCTGGATCTTTATTTCCAGCAACTAACAAAATTAATATTTAAAAAAATTGCCCATTTTGAAATTACATATTTTTATAAGGTTCTGATGAGAAAACCAGTACTTCATTCTCTATTCAAAATCTATTTGTGTATTTATTTATTCCAATTAACTTGCATAGCTGTTATAGCATGTTTAGAACAATATTGTAATTCCTTCTGGAAACGGTAAGTTTCATAGGACACTCATTATTAATCAAAACAGGTGAACTTGAAACCAGCTACTATATGTACATCGAAAGATCTACTAACTTATAAACATTAAGAGTAGAACTAACAAAGTATATTTCTTATAATATGATTCCTTCAAAATAACATTAAATCTCCCAGTATTGTCATGTCAATTTACTACACAGAAAGTATCCAGTTCATCTATTTCATGGCCTGGCGTGGCCTACTACTTAATGTGCCCAGACTCTAAAGATGCACGGGTTGCGACCTGCTATTGCAGAAACACGCTCTGTACTTCGGGAACGTAGATATGTTATAAGAGTAATAGTCAAATACCCCTATTCGATAATACAAGAATGTTTTAAGAGTAAATAGTGGGTGATGTTGACTAGTTGTCTTCCCTCTAGTTTATTAGTTTAAACGGACGGCTAAGCGCAGATAGCCCATGCATAGGTATTCGGGAAATTTTGAAGCAAACAAAAGCAATTTAATTAATGTACGTTACATCGAAATAACGAACTAACCCTGTAGATATTATCATGACAGAGAATGTTTTGAATTTATCTAATTCATATTTCATGTTGTGTATTTACACTATAATGTTTCGTTTGAAACTAAATATATGGTTTGTTACTGCAGTAAAACCGCAGTAAAATACGTTTATTCCTTGGTATGGGAATCATAAATTAACAATTATGACAAGCATTAGAAGGAAGATGTTATTTTCAAATACATGCATTGTCTTTAGCAGTCGTAATGCAAGGACAGATACAAAATTAACGTGTTTTAAACTTATGCGCTATACACCATAACTCTAGGGAGCTTCACACACAGATTACAAGAATATTTCTATATATTGTAAACCTAGGGAGCTTCACATACAATAATATTTCTATATTGTCGAAATGGTGTATTTAAGTGTTTTACACTTACAAAAAATAAACCTGTCATTCTATAGGTATTTGAAGAACTTGTAGCTGCCCAGTGTCGGCTAACAATACGAATAATTAAATTGTGGCGGAATAGCTACAAGTTCTTCAAATACCTATAGAACGATAGGCTTCTTTTTTGTGAGTGTGAAACACTTAAATACATCATTTCGATTTTCGATAACTCACTACTATAAAGGCTTGGTTTGGTCTGATATTTCATTGGTGGTAATATCCAGGGTCACTGATGATGAGTGGAATTCTCCGAAACTAGTCTGGCTCACAGACACACCCCCAATGAAACAATAGACCATTCCAAGCTTTTATATGTTGTTAAACAAATGTTTAAACAACTCTATTTAACTTATATATATTGTAATATTAAGGAGCTTCACACACACAAATTACAATAATTTTTGTATACATCACATCTTTAGGGAGCTTCACACACAAACTGCAAGTATTTTCTTATACATCATAACTCTAGGGCGTTTCACATAGAGCTTACAAGAATATTTCTACACATCATAACTCTAGGGAGCTTCAATCACAGATTACATGAATATTTCTACACATCATAACTCTAGGGAGCTTCACTCAAAGATTACAGGAATATTTCTACACATCACAACTCTAGGGGAGCTTCACTCACAGATTACAGGAATATTTCTACACATCATAACTCTAGGGAGCTTCACTCAAAGATTACAGGAATATTTCTACACACTATAACTCTAGGGAGCTTTACTCACAGATTACAGGAATACTTCTACACATCATATCTCTAGGGAGCTTCACTCAAAGATTATATGAATTTTTCTACACATCACAACTCTAGGGGAGCTTCACTCACAGATTACAGGAATATTTCTACACATCATAACTCTAGGAAGTTTCACACACCAATTACAAAAAAATCTGTATATCCTGTAATTCTAATGAATCTTATACAGAATTTAGAACAATATTTATATACACTGTTATTTTAGGGAGCTTTAAACACAGACTACAAAAATCTTTCCATACAGTGTGACTTTTGGAAATTTAATCTTCACAACTCCAATTATGCTATTTTCTGGCACTTAGTGGAATGTAACACTAATGCTTAATATATATATTATATAGTTATATTAAAACGACTTTGGAGTCTCACCGTGTCGTTATAATACATGTCGCTACGTCCGGAAATGTTCTATTTGACGACAGTACATGTGAATAGCCCTGTAGTGTAGCTTTCATTGGAGAAGACTTCATCGTAAAGCATGTTTAAAGCACACTACCCCTTCCTACACACTTTATATATTCCATCTAGAATACAAAGACAGCGGTTTCCCAGCGCCCGTTTCAACATTCCGATCGCACAGATATTCATAGACGCAACTTCCGCCGACCTAACCGGTATTAGTTTTGTGTAGAATAGCATGAATACCCGTTTCATTCTTCAGCTTCTTGTGGTATGACAATTGAACGGATATTTTGTGGAAACAGCTTGTGTACACGTGATTTATGGCTCTTTTCCGGAAGGAGATCCTTCTTGAATAAGTTCCGTATTATGACCTGTGGGTTATTACGTGGAACAAGTGGACAGTTCTTCCCACTGCCCTGTGGGTTATTACCTGGAACAAGTGGGACAGTTCTTCTCACTGACCTGTGGGTTATTACCTGGAACAAGTGGGACAGTTCTTCTCACTGACCTGTGGGTTATTACCTGGAACAAGTAGACAGTTCTTCCCACTGACCTGTGGGTTATTACCTGGAACAAGTGGACAGTTCTTCTTGCTGACCTGTGGGTTATTACCTGGAACAAGTGGTCAGTTCTTCCCACTGACCTGTGGGTTATTACCTGGAACAAGTGGAGAGTTCTTCTCGCTGACCTGTGTGTTCATGGATTCTCACGACTTATAAAACGTTCCACATTCTTACCACGGCTGGGGTACGACTTGTTGCAGGACTCTTTCTGGGTGTCCCTGTTGCCACCCCAAATTGATCTTTATCCCTTGGCCTTCTAATGCACAAGGGGTATCCCCATCTTGAAAATTCTAAATCCGCGATCTAAACACATCTTTATGATCTGAGTGTGGGAATAATTTACGTTGGAATGGGTTGTTACATACCCTTTCCAAAAGCAATCACTTTGCTGTAACGTCTCACTACTCAGCACCAAACAATGTCCATATGTAGTTCTGATACATGCCTTTCCACAGAGCCTGTAATATTGGCTGTAGTTATAATGTGACTTGCCTATCCAAAACAGTTTTAATATAACGCCCTCAAAATTCTGTGAAACTTAATTCAATCTTCGTTAACATTGTATCTTATTTAAGTTTAATTTTGCAGGTATGAAAATACTATAACTCTATAGAACCTTATTAAGAGCATTCCTGACATGCACTGCAACCTCAAACAACTTTGTCTTGAAATCACAATAATCTTACCGGACACTGTACCTAAAACGAAATTTACTTAAATTACACATTCTAAACGATTGAAACTTTTGTTAATTTATCTATAAACCACATTCGTTTCATCATGCACCCAAACTCTGAGAAGACGAGTTTAAACTATATAATTTATATCAATCGTTCAGCCACCTTCCCAGTGGCTCTACGGTAAGTCTGTGGGCTCATGACGCTAAAAATGTGGTTTCGATACCAGTGGCGAGAACAACACAGATAGCCCATTTTGTAACATTGTGCTTAATAACACAGAAACAAACCACAAAGCAATCAATCTTGCAATATAATCGAAGGGACTTTATACACAATCTACATTAATCTTAATATAAACGTTTTTTAAAGCGCTTTAAAAATTATAAATACATATTATTGCGTTTATTTGTTTTAAGGATAATTTCAGGTTATTTTATTGCATGGCAAACCAAGGTTTATTTTTGAGTTACATCTATAGCTGACATTCATAGGTTCCTTGATATTCCTTCATTTCTATGCTCAATGATTTTACTTAGCGCTAAAAGTAAATCTTGATATTCCATTTTAAGCAAATAAAGAGGTGTTGAGATATATTTTGAAAGCACTCACTCAATAATTGTTCATTAAAATTAATTTTGATCATAATAAGTGACCCTAAAAACATTCCTCAGTGCAAACATAAAGTATTTTGCTGATACATTTTTTCGAAGCTTAATTTGCATGAACTGTACACACTTACAATGCATTCAATGCCTGATAACACTTGAATGAAACGAAATTTTAGTTATTCAGAGAAGAGACAGCGTCCCCCCAACGCAGTCTTTAACATAGTTAACATAGATCTTTCAATCGTTCAAGATATTATTGTATTATATTTCTAATGATCCGCAAAACTGAGCACTTTAAACTTGTTCAAAGTGTCAACTTTAAAGTTTTTTCAGTGTTTAGTGTTACGCCTTTTTGAAAATGTGTCACATTTTGAACTTTAAATGTTTTCAAAGTGTTCAATGTTACACTTTTTAAAAATGTGTCATATTTTAAATTTTAAGTTTCTTCCAAATGTACAATGTTTCATTTTGTTTGAAAATGTGTCAAATATTGAACTTATAAGCTTGCTCAAAATATTCGATACCACCCTTTATTCAAAAATCTATTACACTTTGAACTTCATGCTTGTTTAAAGTGTTCATTGTCATTCTGTATTTGAACATTTCAAGTTCACCCTTTATTCGAAAATGTATAAACTTAGACTTTTTCAAATTGTTCAGTGTCCCCCTATGTTTATAAAACCTCTTAGACTTCGACATTAGGCTTAGGTTATAGTTTAGTTATGTAGAGTGATAATCTATTTATTTATGCTTGTCGATCAAGGCATTAAACCTGTATTTTATGCTTTTGCCTCATTAAAGACCACATGTTCTTTGTTTTCAGTAGAGTAATTTTGATCATAATAAGTGACACTAAAAACATTCCTCGGTGCAAACATAAAGTATTTTGCTGATACATTTTTTCGAAGCTTAATTTGCATGAACTGTACACACTTACAATGCATTCAATGCCTGATAACACTTCAGATTAACACTTGAATGAAACGAAATTTTAGTTATTCAGAGAAGAGACAGTCTTTATGTACACATCTTTCATTCAAAACGTTTGACTATAAAAACGATGAAAAATATCCGTATTAATTTTCTCGTTGAAACTTGTGTTTAGAAGATCTGTATAAAATAATTAGTATCCTGAAAATTGGTTTAATCCGAATATTTATTTTATTTAGGTAAATCATTCTAGAGAATCCAAAACACGCTTATCTTTAAACTAATGTCTTATCCTGCTCTGTATAAAAATGACTTAAGCTTTCACTTTTGTAGCTGACGTACAATATTACCTACTAAGATTTCTCTCGTTTCTCGCTAACTTATCGACTTCTAAGAGTAACATTCTTCAAATGATGGTATTCGTGTTGTTTGTTTAATCCATTGACTCTTAAAAAATCCTCAGTAATAAGTTAATGTGGGATTAAACTCGGGAGTAATATATATATATGCCTGGGTGAACTATTAGTCGATTTACTAAGGAATGTTTTAAAAGTACTTTCGAATACTCAATTATAAAAGTTTTTTGTTTGTTAGAGAGAGAAATTTAAGTTCTTTACAACAAAAAAAGGTTTTTTGTCTGATAGATTATCTCTATACTGATGAGTTTTTGAGAGTCTTAAGAAGTATCCAGGAGTTTTCAATAGTACCTTCTGGTTCACCAGTCTTTCACATTTTTCGAGTTAAAAATTTAAAAGGTTTTTCCTTCTCAATCTTGTTTGATCCTTATATACAATTGGTCCTTTACCAAACACGAGTTAAAATCCTGTTTATGTCTACAAACCATCTGAACGAAGTAATTAGAGAAAGAAGTAAGACCTAACTAACAAGCTCAATTGACACCCACGTTACGTCCACTCTTGTTAGTCGCCGGAAGAGATGGAAGTTGTAAGTGTGTTTGAGAGTAATCCTCTTGATCAGGAAGCTTAAACATGTAATGATCCGGATTGGTAGGTCGCCCACGCTCTTCTTGTAAAATATAAATGCTTACGCATATAGTAATTACATTATAACATTTATATAACATTATAACATTTCTATACATTTTGTAATACCTTCAAATAAGCATGTTGCCGTTTTTCAGTTATGTAATTAGACCAGTATTTTTTACGCTTATGTCCAGCTGGTAGATTTTTTTTCATTTATATAAGATTATAAAACATAACGACGTTAATAATTTCATTATGCACAAATGGTTTTGTTTTTATATCCATTATTAGTAAACATTGATTCGCATTGTTTGAGTTTGGTTCAGTGAGTTAATCACAAGCTTAGATATGTATTATTTATATATTTACAGTAACATGAAATATTACTGCTTTTCAAAATTAACTTAACCATTTGTACTCTGAAAAACATATGTCCATAATAAAAACGTTGGTTCACAATTTCTAGTTCAGACTATTACAAACTTGAGTTGTTTCAGTAAAAAAAACCCTTCTAAGGATACGTTTTCTCCGAAACTAAATATTGTATAAAAGGCGTCACAAAGAAAACTAGGTTTTGACGATTGTGTAAAAAGGAAAATAACAGACAGTAATCTAATATATAGGTCATTTTGACCGAATGCGAATTTCGAATAGATTAAAATAGACGCAAGTCAAGAAATAAATACATTTTTATGTTTTCAAACATATCTTTTGTACATAACTCTAAAGTTTCTTAAGTAGGGAAGCAAGTAATACGCAGGAGGGTACAACGTAACGAAATGGTAAAATTATTTTTGGTTATTTGGTTAATAGCTCTAACGTGTATTCATGTGTTGTACAGATTAGGAATCCGTTAAAATACTAAGTCATTTGCAAAATTCGTAAATCTAAAATCGCAATATGTTTGAATAAAATCACATATACAAGTGAAACCAATATGATTTTTTTTTTGTTCTTTCAAGAGAATTTCTCAAATTCGATTACTATAACCAGTAAGGGCCATCGAGATTTTCAATAATTATTTTTAATCCACTATATTTAACGGATCGCAGTTCAAAAGTTTCTTAACATCACCACGAGAATAATATTTCATTTAATGAAATGTCTCTAATTCTGCTCCTTACAATAAAACGATCCTTTGAGCAGATCCAAACTAACCTCTGACAATTAATACTAAAGCGCCCCCAGTGGCACAGCGGTATGTCTGCGGACTTACAACGCTAGAAACCGGGTTTCGATACCCGTGGTGGGCAGAGCACAGATAGCCCATTGTGTAGCTTTGTGCATAACTACAAACAAACAAACAAATACTAAAGCAGTCAAACAGGTATCGAAGAATTAAAATTCAGTGTTGGAAAGTCACACAGACCAGTATAGAAACAGCTGATGAAACGTCTAGGTTCCTAATATTACACAATACTTACACCGTCTAGGTTCCTAATATTACACAGTACTTACATCGTCTAGGTTCCTAATATTACACAATACTTACACCAACTGGGTTCTTCATACGACACAATTCCTTTACTGTCTGGGTTCCTAATATTACATAATACTTACACCGTCTAGGTTCCTAATATTACATAATACTTACACCGTCTAGGTTCCTAATATTACACAATACTTTCACCGTCTGGGTTCCTAATATTACACAATACCTTCACCGTCTCTAGGTTCCTAATATTACACAATTCCTTTACTGTCTAGGTTCCTAATATTACACAATTCCTTTACCCTCTGTGTTCCTAATATTACACAATACTTACACCGTCTAGGTTCCTAATATTACACAATGCTTTTACCGTCTGGGTTCCTAATTTGACACAATACCTTCTTATCATCACCAAAAATCTTTAGTTTCATAATCTAAACTGATCAAACTAACAACTAACCTCATCATCAGCTCATAACAACTAAGCTCGCTATCAACTAATAACAACTAATCTCACTATCATCTAATAACAAGTAATATTACCATCAACTAATAACAACTAATCTCACCATCATCTAATAACAACTAATCTTACAATCAACTAATAACAAATAATCTCAACTCATAACAACTAATCTCACCATCATCTAATAACAACTAATCTTACTATCAACTAATAAAACTAATCTTACTATCAACTAATAACAACTAAACTCACTATCAACTAATAACAACTAATCTTACTATCAACTAATAACAACTAAACTCACTATCAACTAATAACAACTAATCTCACCATCATCTAATAACAACTAATCTCACCATCATCTAATAACAACTAATCTTACTATCAACTAATAACAACTAAACTCACTATCAACTAATAACAACTAATCTCACTATCATCTAATAACAAGTAATATTACTAACTAACAACAACTAATCTAACCACCATCAACTAATAACAACTAATCTCATCATCATTTAAAGAAATAATATCCTAGAGCTAAAAGTATTACTCCACGTGGAAAGCTAGTTAAGTAATCTGAAAGGATAACAGTTCTTATCTAATTGCCCGCTTTCAGGCCTATGAAAGAAAGCTAACATACAGATGTTGATCTATGCAAGGGCGTGTGTGTTGTTATGCAAACTAGGCTCCTCACAGTTGCAATGAAAAGTGTGGTCACGATGAAAGTTTTATTACAATGAACAGACGCCAGGGCTTTTTGATAGATTAGAGAACAGTGGAATTTTATCGGTCTTCTTATAGGTCCAAACTGCGGAGCTCGTTTTGACAGCAGTGGGCCACGAATCGAGATCAATCGAATTCGTAATCCAAACACGCTAATCACTAGGCCTTACCCAGCCCCCAAAAGACCAAACTTGTATGCTCTAGGATTTCGTTTTTTTCCTTTACTTACTAAAAAGTTATCGACGTTAATGATACTTTTCATTTAGTGAAGGAGTTGCCACTAAACTCTGCTATAATCACATTGGTTGAACATTTTATTTAACAATTCTGGAATATTTATAGTGATAATACGTTGCTTTTATAAAATACATGAGGTAATTTTTTCCTGAGCTACTGATACTGTAGAACATTTATGGTCATGCTATACTTAATTGTGCATTTTCATTTGCACTTTAATTGTTGAGGTAGTATTCATGTTTAGCGAATAATTATTTTGGAATTAATAGTTTTTACATACTGATTTTTTTTATTCGCAGTTTTGACGTACGGGGTGTATTTTCTTCAATTAATCTATAGCTTTTACGCATGTATTTTTTCCTTGAATTAATCCATCATTTTCACGTATGGGATTATTTCCATTATTTAATCTATAATTTTTAAGTATAGGCTTATTTTCTTCAGTTATTCCATAGTTTGTTGTATGTATTTATTTCCTTGAATTAATCCATAGTTTTTCGTATGTATTTATTTCTTTTAATTAACCTATAGTCTTTATATATGGTTTTTATTTCTTTTAATTAACCTATAGTTTTTAAATATGGTTTTTATTTCTTTTAGATAATCCATAGTTTGAGGTATGGGTTTATTTCCTTTAATTAATCCATAGTTTTTACGTATGGGCCTACTTCCTTCAGGTGACCCATAGTTTTAATGCATGAGCATATTTAATTAATTCCGCAATTAAACTTTATTATCTGTGATTATTCAATATGAAAAGAAGCTACCAATGTGCTTAGAAAGGAACGGGATCAGAATAATTAAAATACAGGTTAGAATGTTTTGGTCTATATATAATATAAACTAAATTAAGTTTCTCCGCTTGGTACATATCGTATAATAGACGTTACTCTAGTGGCGCCGTCACTCATCAGTTTGTCTTCCACATTTGTAACATGAAAGAAGTACCAGAAAAGTGCTTACAGCGCCGACAAGTAACAGATGAATCTGTAGTTATTGAACTACCGCAAGGGGCCACTACCTGCAAAAGATCCAGAATTAAAATGTTTCTGAAACTTTTGAAAAGTTGAACCAAACTATTTAAAATTGTATCATTGAACAAGAATTTGTTTGTTTGTTTTGAAGTTAAGCACAAAGCTACACAATTAGCTATCTGTGCTCTGCTCACCCGGGGTATCGAAACCCGATTTCTAGCGTTGTAAATCCGCAGACATACCGCTGTGCTATTGGGGGGGGCATTCAACAAGAGAATTACCCTCGACAAAGTAACAGAGAGTATTCTCATTTTATTCTTTACTCACTACTAAAAAAAGTAGCAAAACAGGTTTTATAATGTGAAGATACCCTCGCATATCCTGATTATATTAACAGAGCACTTTTTGATTTTAGTTTTAAAGCACATTAACACATAAAATTAGTTTCAAAAAACAAGAGCTGTGGTATAAACGCGGTAGTCGAGTAACTTTGTCTTACGTTTGGTAACATAAGCTAAGAAAAAAATTACGTATACAATCACACACCATCTTAAAGTTAATCAGTATTCATACAGTACTGTGCAAAAGTGTTAGGACAAAGTCAAAAATTAGATTTCAGGCTACTTTCAAAGAAGAATGGAAGGTAAATCACAGATGAAATCAAAAATTTATTAATCTTCATATTTAGTACAACAGAAACTCAGTGGAAGTGCTTGAGTTTAGCAGACAGTTTATATTTTGTGTGTCTCCCCTTTTACTTTAATAACTGTAGACAGTCTTTCAAGCATTGTTGCAACAAATTTAATCAAAGTGTCCTTTGGAATTTTTCTCCTAATGTCTCTAATACACTCTCATAAAGTTTCTTTAGAAGTAACTTTTGATTTGTCAAGTTTTTTAATCTATCAAATCCCAGATCTGTGTCTGTGGGAGCCATTGCATCATTTAAATGACTGCAGCAGCTTTTTTTTTTTTTTGGCTAAGTAATCTCTGCATAGGTTAGATGAATGTTTGTGGTCAGTATCTTCTTAGGAGTATAATCCAATAATACACAAATCACTGGGTA
>NW_013665961.1:35500-46485 GCF_000517525.1 Limulus polyphemus | reverse complement strand
CAATTTACGTTTTGAACCAATATTTCAAACTTAGACTCATCTATCCATAACACCCTTTTCCAATCATCAACAGTCCAGTTTTTGTACTTTTTAGCAAATTTCAGTTTCTTGACAATATTTGGAAATCGAAGTAAAGTTTTTTAACTGCTACATGACCAAATGTTTCATTCTCGTTGAGTCTTCTTGATACTGTAGATCTGGACACTTTTCTGTCATTTGGTACATGGTCGTTTATCTCACGCTTGATATCAGTGGCAGTCTTCCTTCTGTCCCGGAGGCTGCATAAACGAAGATAATTAACATCACTATCATCGAGTTTAGGTGTTATGCCTGTTCCTTTCCTATTTTCAAATTTACCTTTCTCGGTCTCACGATCTAGGGTGTACTTGACAGTGTTTGGGAAGCATTTCAAGTCTGCAGCAATTTGTCGGTGAATCCAACCAGTATCACAAAATGCTTTTATGCAAACTCTCTGCTCTACTGACAATTCTTTAGGCTTTTTGGGCCGGGGCATGACAACAAAACTTAATATATAGTGTTAAACATTCTTTTTATCAAGGTTTATTTGTGAAGTGCTATTAAATTGATTTATTCAAGCATATACCAGTACCATATGCTAGCTCCTTGCTAGCTTCTTTCTATATAGTTAAGACACTGCATGGGGTACCATGACAATTATTTCAGACCCTAAATTTGATCATCATGTTCATTCAAGCAGAACCAATAACATGTAAACGTGGAGTTTAGAAACTTATCCATTAAACGCTCAAATAAGATCTAAAAACGTGTAAAAGTGTCCATTAAACGTTCAAATAAGAACCAAAAACGTGCAAACCTGAGTTTAGAAAAGTATCCATTAAATGTTCAAATAAGAACCAAGAACTTTTAAACATGGACTTTAGAAAAGTATCCATTAAACTTTCAAATACGAACCAAAATGTGTAAACCTGGAGTTTAGAAAAAATAGTCAATTTGTGTAAGTGTATATCTCTATGCAACATACGATGGTTCTACTGCATAGGAAAATATGAGAATGATTACTGATTGATCCATAACGTGGGTGTTTGGATACGTCGCTTACAGCAATTCGATTTGATATATGTCTGAGTAATAACATAATGTGGCTGAGGTTAAAAAAAGGAATCAGATAAAATCCAGGAAAGTTCCCAAATTACAAATGTGTCTTTTTAAATAAATGTTTGATTGCTGGCCTCTTGGTGGAAATTACAAGCTATGAGTTCAAAGATTAAGAAACACAAAAAATCTAAGGCTTATGCACACTTAGACAGAAAGAAAATATAACGGATGAAAGTAAACAAAAAAAATAAAACGGGTATATTACTTACATATGTGCGCAAAATATAAGTCTCGGATCCCCATTCTGGACACGCCTATTTTGCAGCCCAGAAAGTTTAAGTTAAAGAACAACACCCTTACACCCTTTTTTGTTTTTGGTGGTTACAAGGACAGTCAAATTGACCAATCCCATATAGAGATAGGGTAGGGAAAACAACAGATAAAATATAAAGTTTTACTGAAAAAAACGTTTCAAATGTATTTAGGAGGTTTTAGGGATTACACAAAGGAAATTTGAGATTTTTTGAGATGAAGAAAAGTATTTTTAGTCTTAACATGTTCAAATTAACAACAAAACCCCTTCAGTCAGTCATGCAGCCCAGAAAGTTCAAGTTAAACGACAACACCCTTTCAGCCAGTCCTGCAGCCTAGAAAGTTCACGTTAAACGGCAATACCCTCTTAGCCTGTCCTAGAGTCCAGAAAGTTCAAGTTAAACGATAACCCACTTTCAGCCTGTCCTGCAGCCCAGAAAGTTCACGTTAAACGACAACACTCTTTTAGCCAGTCCTGCAGACCAGAAAATTCAAGTTAAACAACAACACCTTTCAGCCAGTTCTGCAGCCTAGAAAGTTTAAGTTAAACGACAACACCCTTTCAACTAGTCCCACAGCCCAGAATGTTCAAGTTAAACGACAACACCCTTTCAGCCAGTCCTGCAGCCCAGAAAGTTCAAATTATACATCATATTCTGTAGTCTTGAATTCAGGTGAGAATTCCCTTAAACAACTAATACTTTCAGCCTAAATTTTGCTTGTCTGTTTGTCTTAGCATTTTTGCGCAAAACAACGCAAGGGCTACCTGCAAATATTTGTACCTAATTTTGAACTTATAGGTTAGAGGGAAGGCAGCTAGTCAACAGCACCCTTCGCTAACTCTTGGGTTACTCTTGCATGACCGAATTTAGCTGTAACTCTTACAATGCACCCACAACCCTAAGGCGCTGAACGTGATTTTGCAGAAATGGGGCGCAAACCATGAACCCTCACGTTCTCATTCCGACCACGCGAACAAAGATCTCTCGGATTCACCTTACGGACATGCTAAACACTTGATCACATCCGGTCCGCATGTTAAAAGCGCCCCCTTTAAGCCTGAAGGTGCGAATATATGTTTAAAAATAAAAGTAAAAAGCCATGATAAACTGGCACGTTTGTACACAATTTTTGTCGCTTGAACTTCATAGAGACGTGTATTTTAAAACAGTAGAGACAGAGAACAGGTGTAGCAAGTACTATCATAGTAGCCAATCAGCTGGTGTTAATCGCTTCTTGGGCTAAATATATTTATATCAAGTGATTCTAATGCTTTTTACGCAACTAGCAAAGATCAGCGTAACAGCCTTTAAAATGCTAATGTAAACCCCAGCTCACTCTACTGTCTGCTCCTTACTACTTTTCTGTAAATGTCATCTTCAAGATGAACGGATGCATCAGCAGATTACTAGACTAATGGGGAGATAAGAAGTGATAATAATTAGGAAAATTTGTATTATAAAAAAAAAACTAAACTCAGATGAAATGTTACACATTAAGTCATTCTTCAATACACTTTAATAAATCAAATCAAATGATCATTAAAATTATTGTATCGAAAACTAATTCACTGTGAAATTCCTGATACTAAAATATTAGTTCCCCCAGTGGCACAGCGGTAAGTCTGCGGACTTACAATGCTAGAAACCGGGTTTCGATACCCGTGGTGAGCAGAGCACAGATAGCCCATTGTGTAGCTTTGGGTTTAATTACGAACAAACAAGCAAACTAAAATATCAACTTATTGCTTCCATTTCAAACGTTAGTAAGGTGTGAGGCAACATGAAAATATCGTTTGAGGGCGCTGAAGAATTCGTACTTGTTCATTAGGCTAAAACAACGTTGGTGTTTTTTGTTAATGAAACATTTTTATTAAGTACTTACTGAGGTGCAAAAAAATTAACATTGAGTTAAGAGTTGCAATATTTGAATTTTAGTATAACAATAATAAGTTTTAGAATAACGTTTTTTTTTAGGTGCTTATGCTTTCTGTACAAATAATGTTTTAAAAGAAAAGATTCTTTTAAGTTGTTGGCTAGCCACTGCATTCCTACTTCGATAAATATTAAGAGGTTCCTGAAAATATGCGTCACCTACAGAAGTATGCTTTATTATTCTGTCACTCAGATTGGAACTCACCAGTAATACCTCTCGAAGTATCACGTAGAACACTCTTGTACGGGATGATTATAAAGAAACCCCATAATTAAAATTATTATATTTTAAAAAGTACTTAACGTATGGAAATTAGGTCTGAACCAGAGTCACATTGACATTCATACGTTTTATTATTTATGACAAACTTTGTTTTAATTAAAAACTGTTTCGGAGTATATTAAACGTGTTTTTCTATCTCTAAAGGAAGCTATTTGCAAGCATCATCTGTTGAGAATAATGTTCAGTGAATCTCCCGACCTTCTGATATCATTGCACAAAAAATTTCCTGTTGTTGAAAAGGAAGGGAAGAAATAGAAACAATGGTACTTTGTGAGACAAGCGACTTCGGTAAGTAAGCAGTAGAATAAGGCTTTGAAACACTCTCTATTATGACCAAACGTTCCTGAATTACTCTGTACGATTCTTAATGTGCCTGTCGGGAAATTACGAAGTAAAACAAATAGTTTTTAAGATATATACATTTTAAGTTTGGGAGCTTGGCTATAACAATTTTGTAGTTTAGTTTTAGGTGAAAAATAGCTTACCACCTCAATACAGTATTGATATTTTCAACCTGAACGGCACCTTATGCGCCTCCAGGGCTAGACGGAAAAGTCTTAGCCAACCCCAACTTAGGACTGACTGGTGAGAAAAAAAGAGAAACCACTAAGCATTATCCACCGCTGAATTAAATTTTTGAATTAAGTAAGCCAGCATTACTGTTACAAAACTTTAAACGTAGATTCCATTAATGCGAAATCACATGATAAATCTTGCGCTTCCATTGTCAAACAATTTACAGTTTGAACTGAAGCAATAGAAGATTAAAATAATAAAAAAAAGGTTTACTTGTGAGAAACAGCGATTATATATTTATAACTAGCTTTTTGTTAATGTGCTACGACATTTCATGATCTGAAATACATATTATATAATACGTAATAGCTTTGACTTATGGAAACAAAAAACCTTCTACATTTCATTCAAAATTTTATTTTACTTCCTCCTAAATTCTCGATTCGACCAAAACTTAAATTCAATAGTCATTGCTAAGAAACTTTGGAATATTATTGTTAAGATCAATAGTCATTGTTAAGAAACTTTGGAATATTATTGTTAAAATCAATAGTCGTTGTTAAGAAACTTTGGAATATTATTGTCAAGATCAATAGTCATTGTTAAGAAACTTTGGAATATTATTGGTGTGAACCAAAATGGCTACGTCAAAGGGAAGCACTGTTAGAAGTTCATAAGTTCAGTTTTATATTCAGTTATTCCAGACTTGATTACTGTTCACTTTTTATGGCGCATTTACTAGACTCAAACAACTAGTGATAAATAAACTAACTATTTTACCAGTTTGATAAATTTGTTAACTCATATTAGATATAAAATAGTTAGAGGTATTTTTTTAATTTTTCAATATAGGTTTGTTCCACACTTATTGATAAGTTTAGGATTAATTATATTATTATATTTTGGTAATTAATCAAACCATATTAATAGTGGAAACCATTCACTTTTAACGGGTTTTTTTTCAATTTTTTTAATTATTATTTTTATCATCAATCTTATAAGTGATAGAACTAGTGATAAACAGATAATGAAAGATAAGACTTTACCTTCCCTGGGCTACAATCGAAGTCAAATATTTTATCACAACGCAACATCTATATGGCGATGCTCCGAGATTCGGAGCTGCAGGGTTCAAAAATAAAATTATTGCCGGGGGCAAAGTGCAGTGTTGGCCCACAGTGGTCAAAACAGCTCACTGGCGTTTAAGCTCGTGCGGCTTTCGTGCCTAGAAAATTAACAATAACCTGCTTCTAGTGCATGCAGCCTGTAGAGATTCTGAACTAACGTCATGCGCGGGATGTTCTGACGTCATTCGTTATAAGAAACAGATCAGGGAACTGATGGAGGACGTAGAAATGAGAGGGAATAGGAGAGACAAAACTTGAAGTACAGGAATCTTTTCCTTTAGCTACTTCTTCTGCCATACGACTTGAATAGTATCTAAACTAAACATTACATTCATCATTATTTTAGTTTTTATACAAATATAAAATGAGAATGATTAAGTTTGTTATAGGCAGAAAAATGGATTATCACTAGACGATATGTGATAGGTTTGAGTCTCTAGTTCAACAAATTTACTGTGTTATTAAACCAAGTTATCACAAAGAGACGAAGGCTAGAAGAATTCTAATTTTTCTGTTGATAGTTAATTCGTTAAGTAAAACCATGGAATTCCACGGTTAATTTTACATACTACGTTAATAATCATTCAGTTAATAAATGGAAGGAGATGATTATCTTAGCGGCTTTACAAACTCGTTACTGTGGTTAAAGTGTGACAATACAGCTTGTAGCAGTGCACTGGAAATACAATTAGCACAACAAAAAACAAAAACACGGAGAACAGTAAACAATTACAGTTAGTCACTTGGTGAAAGGAGTTAAAGTGAAATTGCCTTTTTAGTTATAAAGAACAATTTACTTTCGTAAGTGTCCTTGAAGTCCATGTTTCTGAGAAAACGTATGTCAAGAAGCCAGTGTAACAATTCTCGTTACTCGGAACAGTTAATTCTGTTCTAAGAAGTAGTACCCACAGCAGCGACAGTATGTTTAGAATTTTATAATTAACATATAAGAGAAAAAGAGCTCTTAACCAGCCAACAAAGAAATAAAATGGATTCTTGAAAACTACTGAACTTTTCCTTAAAAGATGCTGTTTCGAGTTCTAAGAACTTTACTGTTAACTTTTAAACACGGATTAGGATCTTTAACCAGTTTATTTAAAATTGACGTTTCTACGAGTTAAAACAAATTGAGAAAAAATCGGGAATATTTGCTAGATTAAAAACTAGAGTCGAGACAAAAAAGTAGCCAAAATTCTGGTAAAGAAAAGTTATCTTTTTCCCAATTAATTAAAGAAATATTTCAAACTTTTAGGTAGTAATCATTATAATGTTTTTAAAAAAATGATAAGTGTAGAATTTGATTATTTTCTATTTGTATTTTTGGAATATTAATACTTCTTTAAGTAGTTTACATGTATTTTGTAGTTAAGTACAGAGCTACTTAATGTTGTACCGATCCCGGGTATCGAGACAAGATTTTTAGCGTTATGAGCCCTCCGACTTATTGGGGGGAGGGGGGTGTACGTAGTTTATATGACTTGCAAAAAGGTAATGTATTCGTACATATTTAGAAGATATTTTTAAAAAATAAATCACTAGGAAACCTCAGTAGAAATTTTGTATAAACAAGAATATTGTAGTTACTGTGAATGTGCCAAAGAAATACGGGAAAAAAATAAATAACGGTATTCGCCTGTATAAGCAGCTTCCTTGCCATGCACTGTTGTTACATGGTAAAGTCATAAGCAAAATAGTTCATAGTTACGTGTTTCAAAATAACGAAGAATCGTATACCATGCAACTTCCAGAATATAAAGTTACCAAGAATTCCAACCACAAATGTTTGGTAAGCAATTACTGGTTGTTGTCACATTATCGGGTCTCGTATATCACGATTATTAACTGTTTTCTTCAGCAATGATATGCAAACTGTTTACAACATGCTCTCAGATTATACCGATAGTAACGAATAAAGGCTGATCAGATTGTAATATTAAAGAGAAACCAAATGAAATGATTATGTTAGTATCGAAAAAGATGTTTGAGAAAACAACAAAAGAAAATTGGCATTCAATTGAGTAAGCATGTAGTTCGTATTTTGTATATCCGTCACTAATTTTGAACTACTGACGAGAGGAAAGACAGCCAATCAGCAACACCCTACCATCCACGCTAAGGGCTTGACTGTCACACTTATAACGCATCCACAGCTTTAAGTGCTGGGAATATTTTGTCACATAGTACGGATTTGAACCCGACATGCCAGCTGTACCACAGAACAAACATACACCCGCAAGCATAATAAATAAACTTAAAGATACTATGTGAACACTTCCACCATATGTGGGAATATTAAGATTGCTTTTGCTACTTTCTCTCGGAGTATATAGACAGAAAGTTCATAACTAAATATTAATTTTAAACAAATAACGAAATTACAGTTCACACGTAGCTGATTCTTTGAAAACCTCTCACTTTTCGCCCAGTAATGCTGTTATATACCAAGCTACAAATGTTATTTTCTATGTTAAAATAGTTTTTCCCCACTACGTTATCATTAATATTTTTTATAGACACGAACAGAAACAACTTTCATATCGAATATCGTAATTTCGGAGGCATCGTATCTCCAAGTTATAAAAATCGTATATTATTGACTATGCAAGTTTATGCTTCCTTTGCCATTGTTTACCGTAAGTAATACAAACGCGCTGAAGTAGGATAACCACATAGAACTACAGGATGGTAAATACATTATCTCATAAGGTTTTAGTGATGTTTTATTGTTTTGTTTACAGATCTTTGTAATTATCTATCTGTCTGCCTTTATATCTATCTATCTAGCTATGTGTATTTTTTAAACTTTTAATATAATTGGTTCCTTGGCTGTTTATATACAGTAATTTGCACAAATTAGAAACCATTCAGTCATCACTGTGTATCTTAAATTCAGCATAACTACATACAAAGCAAGCTTAGTTTATTTCTAAAATTTTGTGTGACCACCCTTAGATGAAATCACTGCTTGACGTTGATGAGGAATGTTTTCTTCAAGCGTTTGGAGAAATCTAGTAGGAATTGAATTCAAGGACCTTGGAATACCGACTAGAGTTTCTCCTTTGATTTCCGTTGGCTTTGTTTCGTGCACTCACACTGAGTGTGCAATGGTTCTGTCTATCAAGGTACTGTCTTTAGTGCGTTCGCTTTATGTTATCATGTTGGAAAATAAAATTTACCCTACTAAACGGCATCCAGAAGGAACACCATGAGGAATGATTATTTGCTTCTAGTTGGAAGAGTCCAGGACTTCGTCAATACGGTAAAAATCACGATCTCAAGTTCTTCTTAAACAGCCCTATACTAAGATGCTACCTCCTGCTGCTCAACCGAAGGCCGCAGACAGTTTTCTTTCAGTTTTTCACCACTCTTACGACGAACGTACTACTACGACTCATTAGACCAATTTACTCTTCTCCACATTCATATCATATTTTTGCCTTTCCGGAACAAAGGTTTTCTTCGTGAAACATACCCCTTCAGTCCTTCTTGACGCAACCTGCATTGCACTGTGTAAGGGAAAACTTTAACACCAGTGGTTTCTTGAAGTCCTGCAACAAAGCATCTGCTAGGTTTATGTCTGTCTCTTAATGAAGTGAGACTGAGATACTTAACATCTGATCTGGAAAGCTTAGGGTCTGCTCTTGCCATCAATGGTACCAGTTCCATTGTATCCTCTGATCACTGTTTAAACTCCAGTTTTCGATACTTTTGTTTCTGTAGAAATCCTGCTGACTGTAGCTCTCTTTATATAATGTTGTCTTAATTAATCAGAAATTGTGAATCTTGGAGACACATTTCGTAATTGAAAGTAGAATAGTTATGTCAGAGTCACACACTATAGAAACTTGTATCTGCTTTAAAAAAAAAGCCATTGATTACCCTATAGATCCTGGGAAATGTTGTCTTAATATTTTTGCAATAGAAAATTAATAAATGTGTGGAATTAATTCTTTTTGATGCTAGAAGTCATTATAATAGTCACAACAGTGCAACATTTAGAAGTTACATACCCTAGTTTTCAGAAATATAGCTAGTGTTATTCCTGACATTCTTACATCTGATGTTTTAGAACCAACTTAAATCAAACATGTCACTTGGAAGGTATCTAGATAAGTAAGGGTTTTAGATTAGCATCATTTCAGCCTGGACAACTTTCGCTCAGGAGAGTGGGTAGTTGTCTATAATGTTTTCACAGTAGTGTTCCTACATACGTCACTCGTTTTTATCCTTCATACTTACTTACCTGTCTGTCTGTTAGCTTATGTTTCTATATATATATATATATATATATGTATGCATGTATATGTTTGTTTGTTTACCTGGATCAGTTTATCTTCCTGTTTTTCTATCTATCTATGTGTCATTTCATCGGTATGTCTTACTATTTACTTCAATGTCTATATTTTTAATTGTTTTCTTTTCTGTAGTTTACCTCATTCTACGTAACATTCCAAGATACTTTTTATGACAGAATTTCTATTCACCTTATCAGTTTATTCATCTCTTTTTCTACACTTAATTTTATAATTCCACTTTTACATTTATTTACATTCTTCTTATAACTCGTATATTCTTTATAAGTAACCTTTGACCGTACGATAAAAGCTGAAATAACTTTAACGAAAAATAAATGCTAACGGTAATATTCTTATATGGAATTTTGTATATTGAGAAAAGTAATATCTCTTAACTTATAACATAGAACTCTATGTATATTCTTTATAATAAAAAAGAAACAGATTAAGGTAATTTGGAATTGAGACTTCATCAGAAACATTCAAATATAATGGATACTGATCAGTTGAGAGTAGAATTACTTTTGAATAATTCTATATAATTATACTATGATTTGGACACTGAAATAAGTAAAAACTATGGTATTAAACAGTCTTCAGAAGTTCATTGTTGACCGGCATCAGAACGTGAATGAGTATTTCTAAGTGAGTTATGTATAATATTTTTTTTTTTACTTTTACAGCCTTCCACTTTTGGAAAAGTGGGTTCCAATCTCGTCTGGTCTTAGTTTCTGTTTTTACAGAATGCTTTGTAACTTTACATGACGATAAGCCATGTTTGAGAATTTTAAGTATAATGAGTATGGTGATACAGACTCCTAGCAACACACTAGGTCATTGGCTTCCTTTCTGATACAAGACAATAGGACGTTGATTTTCTTTTTTGATACATGACAATAATACATTGATTTTTCTTTTTGATACATGACAAAAGGACGTTGTTTTTCTTTTTGATATATATGACAATAGGACATTATTTTAGTTTTTGATACAAGACAATAGGATACTGATTTTCTTTTTGATATAAGACAATAGGATACTAATTTTTTTTCGATGTATATGACAATAGGACATTGATTTTTTTTGTATAGATGACAGTAGGACATTGTTTTCTTTATGATACATGACAGTAGGATATTGTTTTTCTTTATGATACATGACAATAGGACATTGATTTTTTTGATAGATGACAATAGGATATTGTTTTTCTTTTTGATACATGAGAGTAGGATATTGTTTTTCTTTATGATACATGACAATGGAACCTTGTTTTTCTTTCTGATACATGAGAAAAGGACGTTGTTTTTCTTTTTTGATATATATGACAATAGGACACTGATTTTCTTTTTGATACAAGACAATAGGACATTGATTTTTCTTTTGATACATGACAGTAAGATATTGTTTTACTTTATGATACATGACAATGGGTCGTTGTTTT
>NW_013665961.1:29063-34724 GCF_000517525.1 Limulus polyphemus | reverse complement strand
CAATAGGATACTAATTTTTTTTCGATGTATATGACAATAGGACATTGATTTTTTTTTATAGATGACAGTAGGATATTGTTTTTCTTTATGATACATGACAATGGGTCGTTGTTTTTATTTTTTGATATATATGACAATAGGACATTGATTTTTTTGATACATGAGAGTAGGATATTGTTTTTCTTTATGATACATGACAATGGGACGTTGTTTTTCTTTTTTGATATATATGACAATAGGACACTGATTTTCTTTTTGATACAAGACAATAGGACATTGATTTTTCTTTTGATACATGACAGTAAGATATTGTTTTTATTTATGATACATGACAATAAAACATTAGTTTTGTTTCTGTTATATATGACAATAGGACATTGTTTTTCTTTATGATACATGACAATAGGACATTGTTTTTCTTTCTTATACATGACAATAAAACATTGTATTTGTTTCTGTTATATATGACAATAGGACATTGTTTTTCTTTTTGATACAGTACAATAAGACATTGTTTTTCTTTCTTATACATGACAATAAAACATTGTATTTGTTTCTGTTATATATGACAATAGGACATTGTTTTTCTTTTTGATACAATACAATAAGACATTGATTTCCCTTTTGATACATGACAATAAAACATTGTATTTGTTTCTGTTATATATGACAATAGGACATTGTTTTTCTTTTTGATACAGTACAATAAGACATTGTTTTTCTTTCTTATACATGACAATAAAACATTGTATTTGTTTCTGTTATATATGACAATGGGACATTGTTTTTCTTTTTGATACATGACAGTAAGATATTGATTTTCCTTTTGATACATGACAATAAAACATTAGTTTTCTTTGTAGTAAGTGATAACAGAACATTAGTTTTCATTTTGATATATAATGACAAGATATTGTTTCTTAGTTTATATGTTACGACAGAATGTTGCTTTTGTATCTGATACACAACGACAGAATATTGTTTTATATTTGTTTTTTGTTTATTTGTCTGTTTCCAGTTAAGTACAAAAGCTTTTATGTGCTGTGTCCAGTGAGCCCCACTTTTAGCGTTGTAAGTCCTCAGGCTAACAGCTGAGGCACCAGACATTTGTGTGTGATATATGTGATTTTCGGATTTAATATTTAATGATCCTCTTAAGTAATAATTATTAGGTACTCTTGTTAACTGTATTTTCAAAATTGATGTAATTAGATACTAACAATTAAAATTTAAAAAAATACTTTGTTATATCGTATTTCTGACTTCATTTATTGTTTGTGGTGAAGGCAGTTTGTATTTCTATGTTGATTAAATGTTAACTCTGAGTTAAATGTAGTGCGTCATTAGATTTATTACATAATTATGTGTTTCTTGTTATACAAGATAAACAAAATACCGTTCATTAAATGAATGAAATATTTAGATTCATGTTCTCCCCCTCCTCCCCCGGTGGCACAGCAGTAAGTCTGAAGGCCGATAACGCTAAAAACATCAGGTTTCAATAACCAAGGCGGGCACAGCACGGCCAGCCCATCGTGTAGCTTTGTGCTTAATAACAAACAAACTAGTAATTCACGTTTTTACTTTAACAATTCCATGATGTTCTCAAATTAAAACGATATCAAAATCGGATGTTTTCAGTTCGTGTTTAACTTCCTTTTGCAGTGGGATCGTAGATATACTGTTTCCCTCTGCAATACTGATCCCATATGGGTCACCGCTGAATCTAGCAAAAAAACATATACATATATACATTTAGCACAGCAGCCAACGTTCATTTCAAAGTAATGTTGTATGTTTACTTATCTGGTTCTCTAGTTTGAAACCACTTTCAAATAGCACTTCTCATGGACAAAAGTTAAATGGTAAAGTCCTCCGACATCCCATATGTTTAAAGATATTTATAGGAAAATATATAAGAAACAGCATTCATTTTCTGAGAAGATTTATATATAAACTGTCGCTGCTTTGTTATCTGCAGGAGAGGCATGGCTTCTATTTGTGAGGTAGTTAACAGAATGTAGAGATTGATGGAGATTGTAATCATGATATATGGTTTTGGCACATTATAACGTTGTTTTCAGATACGTCATTTCAACACTCCAGTAAGCGCCATCTAGCGGAGATACAACGGCATCCTTGTTTGATTTTTTTTCTTTTGTGTATACCCACTGTGGTTAATAAAATTTACCATCAAAACAGCTGTTGACAAGACGCCTCCCGGTTTTATCTGAAGGCACAGGTTTCTTAATAAATGTGTTCCGACAAGATCTTCACTTGAATTCGAAGAACACTAATAACTGACATTGTTTCGACATTTGTGTTCGTCATTTGATGCCCTGTCTTTACTGCCATGGATATCAACAGCTAGAGTGGATATGTCTGTTCACCTTCATTGTTATGTAGACTGAAGACAGTCTTTGTGCCAATAAATCACGATGTTTTAGTCTTTTTCTTTTTTTAGATGCGATTGTGTTTCACTCTGAGAAAAAAAAGAAAAGCGTTAATTCACACCTTTTATATGTATATGTAGCATATTGTAGCATGTTGTATATCCTTAGGGGCATGAACTACCTATCTACGAATATGGTGTGTTATTGTTGATATCACATGGTTATCATATCTTTGTTCTAAGTTTACTTTTTATTTTGACATCAACTCCTCTTTTAGCTTACAGTTTTAGCAACTTGTTGATTAAAAGTCGTAACACACTTTCTAATTTTCATTTCTAAAGTTTTGACGTAAAATATGGTTGAACTTGCATATTAAAAATCCCAACTCATGACATTAAAAATTTTTTCCCAAGAGCAACAAGATACGATTAAAGTGGAAAATATACTCAAAACTGAAAAAACAGCAACAACAAACTATTGGCATTATTACATTTATCCAGTAGTTTTCGTGCGTATATGTAAGTGAAAGTCTATCAACAATTTGGAACTGCAATTCGTAACATGTGATTTTAGTATGCAAACAAAAGAGCACTGGATTTCGGAACTGGCGAGGCTGGTTTGAATCCGTGCGATATCACAAACTTTTCTCCCACCGCCATTTTAAGTTGAGTGCGTAATAAGCGTAACAGTTAATCACTTAGCGTGGATAATAGATGGTAGGATGCTTCGAACTGGCTGCCTTCTCTGTCTGGTCAGTGACTCAAAATTAGAATTTGGTTTGAGTTTACCAACGAATAGTAGGATTGACCGTTACATTATAACGCCTCCACGGCTGAAAGAGCGAGCATTTTCGGTGACGGGGATTCGAACTTGCGACTCTCAGATTGCCAGTCGAGTGACATAATCACCAGGCTATGCCAGGTTTCAAAATTAGGGACGGTGGCAGATAGGTTTAGTAGCTCTATCATAGATACAACATACAAACAGATACACTACACAACTGCTTACTGGAAAATTACATTTTCCACTCCATTTATCACGATATTTAAATATACAAAATAAAATGTTTCAAATTTCTACTACAATATTTCTACCTTTAGATGGTCACCACCAGTAAAGGTCATGCAGTATGAAATCGCAACTTATGAAATTGTTTTTAAAATCCCCCCTCCACTAATTACTTTATTATGATTCATTGGTCCTGTTCACCGCAAAGCTACTGTGGGGGTCATCACTTGTATTTATCATTATTTTCCGTCAAGATAGGAATTATTTACTACTTAAAATATAAACACCAATAAATAATGGTGAAAAATAAGTATAGTAATTTTTAAAAATTACAACAAATTGTGCTATAGTGATATTATGAAGGTATTACTTGCGTTCCAGATTTTTTGTTAAAATTCAATTCCGGAAAATCAAGAGTACATCTGATAATCAACACTGATTACATCAAAGCTCAGTGTAACCGCTTGACGACTTTGTGTGATAGGCAGTTATCAATACAACAATATTATTATTTCTATAACATATCTTGGTTTTATCTATTTTGTGAGCTGTGCTAACTTCCAATAAACTAACTCTTAGAGTTTCTGGTCCCCCGGTAGGACAGCGGTAAGTCTTCGGATTTACGATGCTGAAATTAGGGCTTCGATTTCCCTCGGTGAATACATACACTCAGAGTTTCTGTGATATAGAATTAAACTTGTCATTGCATCAATGCCAAGTAAATTTGTAACTTACCATGAAATACTACCGCCATCTGGTTTGTTAAGATATCACATATTATAATTATTTTGCGTGTTTCGTTGGTCTTTTAATGTAACCATACGTACATGAATGACAATAACGGTGTTTTAACCTGAACGGTACTTTACGCGACATATGGGTTAAAGGACAATGGACAGAGACCTTTCAGGCTCAAACATGGCTATGTATAATTTAGAACTGCATAACAGAAGAAAAGCAACTAGTCAGTATCACCCGTCTACTACAAGGATACTCTTAACTGAATAATGAGATTGATAGTTACACCTATAACACCTCCATGGGTGGTGTTCAAGAAAATATCATCACTCAAACCTTAGACCTTCCGAGCCACTAGATCACGCCCTGCCCTAAACATATAGTACGTTGTCCTTAACTGAATGTAAATGTAGATATTTATGTACGGTACTTATTTAGACGGCAAGAATACAGTTAAGAAACAATTTTGTGCTCGGTACGTATTTTAAATGTTTTGTATAATAATTGCTCCAAGTCCATGTTTAAAGAACTTTGATTCAATTATTTTTATAACACACAGTGCTATCCCGCTCTATGTACAATATCCACAGCTCTCTCATTTAATCACGAATTTTTATCCCTTCTAAACGCCATGTTAATCTACACAGTTATATTTCTTTCACTCCTTTCACACCTAAGCTAATCCTCCAACTGCTATTTACACATACAAATTTATATTTGCATTTTACACGTCTTAATTTTGCAAGTTATGTTTAATGCGCCATCTCGTTTAGACCCATAATTAATAAAGGGGTCCATATAGAATTAGACCCATGATTAGTAAAGGGGTCCATATAAAATCCATATCGGCTTTTTAAACTTTTATGCACCACGACTTGTGGATTCCTCAATATGATGGTTACAGGGTCTCTAATAACACATGTTGGTTACATGGTCTCTAATAACACATGTTGGTTACAGGGTCTTAATAATACAAATAATTACAGGGTCTCTAATAACACAAATGGTTACAGGGGCTCTAATAATACAAATGGTTACAGGGTCTCTAATAACACAAATGGTTAGAGGGTCTCTAATAACGCATGAATCACACACACATACAAATGTAAACAAAGCTACCCTCAGTAATATCAAAGTTAATTTTATTTGTTACACCTACCACTCACTGGTGGGGTTTCCTGTGTATCTTATGTAGGAAATAAATTATTCCATTCGTTTTTTGTTCTCAATCATTTACAGTTTTAGTTGTAACAGACGAAAACGTAAAATTACTCACTATGATGCTGCTTGTAACGAAAGGTATATAAAATGTCGGTAATTTAAGGATTAAGTATACGACCTATTATATATGTTTGTTTATTTAAGCGCAAAGCTACATAGTGGGCAACCTGCGCTCTGTCTACCCCGGATTTTTTGCGTCTAAGTCCGTAAACTTACCACTGACTCACTGGAGGACGCCTACTATATGGAGAATATTAGCATCCCACTTCCAGAATACCTGGAGCTGGCTACAGTTCTGATT
>NW_013665961.1:6250-28063 GCF_000517525.1 Limulus polyphemus | reverse complement strand
GACCTGTTTAAATCTCGGTTGTTTAGATGTTTATTTGTTTCTTATGAATTTCGCGCAAAGCTACACGAGGGCTATCTGCGCTAGCTGTCCCTAATTTAGCAGTGTAAGACTAGAGGGAAAGCAGCTAGTCATCACTACCCACCACCAACTCTTGGGCTACTCTTTTACCAACGAATAGTGGGATTGACTGTCACATTATAACGCTCCCACGACTGAAAGGGTGAGCATATTTGGTGGGACGGGGATTCGAATCCGCGCCCTGGTCATGCCGGGCCCGGATGTTTAGAAAACCTTTTTTTTTATTTTTCATTGTCAGGTCAGTATGTTTTGAAATGATTATCAAAACTATAGATAACAATTCCTGATAAAAAATTGCACAAACTGTCATTCGGGATTTTTTTTGTTTGGTGAACAAAAAAATGGAGTTTGAGTTATTCATCAAAGTGTTAAAAAACATTCTAAGTTGGTAGTTATATGCTGTCGATAACTCAGTTTGTATACATAAATATACAGTTTCGTGGAAAAGTTTGATCTTGGAGAAAAATAAGTCAAAGTAAACACACCCTGAAGTAAGATGATCTTTTTGTGGACTTCTCATGTAAAACGTAGTTCCAAATACACATATATCGTTTGATCATTTGTTACTGGGGGGTGACGTGTGTGTTGTGTTGTGGTGGGGGGATGAAGACTGATTGCAAACATGAACTGTAAAAATAGACGAACACGAGTTCTAAATGGACTTGATACAGTGAAATGACCAGAATGCCTTTCCGTTTCCTGGAAGACAAGAGAGGCAATGCCTTGTTAAATGTGTCACATTTCTTGGAGTAAACGTGTTTTTAAACTGATTGTTCGGGTAACGTGCTTTCTACCGGCTATCTACGTGTTACGTTCGAAGTCGTCGGAATAAAACGAATAAGGAAAATTTCAGTCAACTGCACTAGAAATAGCTCTTATAGTTTTTGTTTTATTTGTTTAGTTTGTTTAAAACAGATAAGCAATCTGTCAAATTTCGCATATCTGACCGACTTTTGCATGCGAGATTTTCCTAATAATGATATTTTTAGTTAACATTTAACAAACAAACAAACAAAAAAACAACCTCATGATACAGATTATGAATAGTGAGATGTTACTATATCATTGATCGAAATAATATCATTTGTTTCCGGCAAAAACACATAATCAAGCAATTCCGTTGACATTTGATATATTAGATATTAAAATATATCCCAGGGGTACGTATATTTAGATGAATAGTTTTTAATGTATTTGTTTTAAGCACAAAGCTGCAAAATGGGCTATCCAGATTTTTAGTGTGATAAGCCCTCAGACTTACTGCTGAGACACTGGGGGCAGTAAATGGAACTTATTATATTGACCGAAGCATGAACCTCATTTCATGTTTTTCAGATACTGAGATCTTTAAAAGACAAAAAATGCTACACTATTACAGATGCAAAGTCTCCACCGCTGAAAGTGCAGAACGTGCTTAGGAGCACATCATAGCACATACGTTGGAATTTCAGATACGCAGTCCGGCATGATAACCACTAGTTCACGATCGTCATTCAATGTCGAAGGCATCAACGTTTTTGTTTTTTTTTACATGTATATTGCGCCTACGATTGTTCACATTATTATTTTAAAGAGTTGAAAGTTTTTAAGTAATAAATATATTTCTTTATATTTCATGTAATCAATGAGCTAGCCATAACCATGCAGAACCAAAACTCTTATTTTGGAACGAGGACACCGTGAACCCTGTGACGTTCAGACAAATGGTAAGCTACAGTTGGCTTTATAGAATCATTAGATAAAGTATTCTTAATAAATAATTTGCTTTTCAAAATGGAATCTCGCAGAGGCCAGAGTGGCCTAGTGGTTAACGTACTGGATTGTGAATCCAAGCGTTTGTGATTCGCGTCCAGTTGCCACAAAAAATGCGTTCCGCACTTTGAGAACATAGGTGCGCCTTAAAAATGACAATCTCACCCAATTTTTTCTGTCAGACAAGTTTATCAGTACGGAGACACTCTTATGCGCAGATAGCCCTTGCATAGCTTTTGCGAAAATTCTATAAAAGAAAAGAAAAGAGAATAAAACAGAAAACAAGACTAACAAATCACATGAAGTACAAAACAAAATTTTGAAAATAATAATTTATACTTCAAATACACATAGATTATTGACAGGTTTTGTGGCTGAGTTTGAAATTGCTTTAACTCTTGTATATTTTGGAGTCCATGCAAAAATAAGATAAAAAATACACCAGTGAACACTAATGTTTAGCCCCCTAGTGGCACAGCGGTGTGTCTGCGGGCTTACAACGCTAGAAACCGGGTTTCGATACCTGTGGTTGGCAGAACACAGACAGCCCATTGTGTAGCTTTGCGCTTAACTTCAAACAAACAAACAACACTAACGTTTAACTGATGGTCTTTTAGTGATTCAGTTCCAACTGTTGGACTGAGGTACAAAACAAAGAAACAAACAACACTAACGTTTAACTGATGGTCTTTTAGTGATTCAGTTCCAACTGTTGGACTGAGGTACAAAACAAACAAACAAACAACACTAACGTTTAACTGATGGTCTTTTAGTGATTCAGTTCCAACTGTTGGACTGAGGTACAAAACAAACAAGAAAAACCACTTTTCTAAGAAAATTGGTTTCAGCACATTCTACCGGCATGTTGAAAGTTGACCTTGAAATTTGTAGCAAACTTTAATATATTTGTTGCATATTTCCGTGATCATGAAGCTTTGACGAAAAACCGCGTTTGGAAGCGGAAAAAAAAAACACAAAACAATTCTGGCATAACTTTCATGACTAAAGAGTAAACTATTTATTTGAGTACGTTACAGAAACTTAAGTGGGACCGTGTTTCTTTCAACGTGACAATATTTTTTTCTTTATCATCTAGATACTCTTTAGAAAGGATTTACTTTTAGGTCTTTCGGAATGAGCAACGTGCTTGTGCTTAAGAGCCTTTACAAGAGAGTAATTAATTAAAGTTTTTCTTCGTGTGTATATAAAAGAGCTAAGTGAAATTAAGTTGCCAACACCTCTGGTGTCAAGAATAGTGTGATTAAGTTTCACAACAATAGTCTGTTCTCTATTCCAGTAGCCCCCCCCCCCCCGCCACCATTGCCACAGCGGTATGTCTGCGAACTTACAACGCTAGAATCCGGGTTTCGATACCTGTTAATTACAAACAACAAAAACTATTCCAGTACATTATGTTGCCGTCCGTACCAGCTGATACCTTCTGAAAGATTGTTAACAATTCGTAAACATCTCGTTTCTACACTCACCACAGCCTGCACATGTATTCTTTATTAAGAAATATAAATGATTTTCTAACAAAAGTAAAGTATATGATGTATTTTATTTCCCCAGAAAGATGACCAACTTAAACTCTTTAAATTTATTTCATAATGTGAAATAACGTTGAGGTCTATTATCACACGTGACATTTTTTTCTCGTTATCAAAACAGCAAATGCGCTTTACGTACTTGATTACACCAATTCAATATACAATACATTTGTTACAAATATAACACTATAACTACATTTATAACACCACATCATCATTACTTTTGTTCAGGGGACCAGACTGGGGTTACATTCATTAAAAGTTTTCCTTGTTTCTGTACAGGCAAAATGTTTAAAGAATATATTAAGAGCATGTTTGTTTGTTTGTTTGTTTTTAATTATGCACAAAGCTACACAAGGGCTATCTGTGCTCTGCCCACCACGGGTATCAAATCCCGGTTTCTAGCGTTGTAAGTCCGCAGACATACCGCTGTGCCACTGGGGGGGGGGCATATTAAGAGCAATCCGCTAAATTTTCTCAGTAAAGTTGAGTGACACCTAGATAAAAAATTGATTATAGTCCATGTTGAAGCTAAGATTAAAAATTAAGATTGATGTTGTTTGTTATTAATCACAAAGCTACACAAAGGACTATCTGTCCTCTGCCCACCACGGTTATCGAAACCTGGTTTCTAGCGGTATAAGTTCGCAGACATACCGCTGTGCCACTGGGGGTGGACAAAAATGAAGATATCCACACTCAAAAAATTAGTTAAAATTACTTAATAAAATTTCGATTAGAATAGATCGGTGTCATTTCAGTGTAACAGATCACAGTAAAGAAATAATGTTTAAACGTCTATCCGTGAATGATGGGAAAAACAGCTTGGAATAATTAAAAAAAAAACACTTAGTAATTAATTTTCAAGAGTCTAGTTAAATAGAGCGAGTTTTGTGTATGTTGAAGAGTGTAGTTAGAAGAATAATTTAGCAGGTCTTTATAATTGGTTAAGAATGTAGTTAAAAGAACGGGTTAAAAACTTTTTGATTAAGAGTTACGAGTCTGGTTAAAAGAACAAGTAAAAAAGTTTTAGTTGTGTGTTTAAGAGTCTAGTATTAGAAAGGGTATAATTAACGGTTAAGTGTAAAACTGAATAGATTACTTAACCATGAGTTTCTAAATTAATAGTAAATATTGTAGTTAATAAAGAACACGTGAACTAGGGTATTGCTGCCTGATTTTAAGTTTATCACAAACGAACACGAAATTCGATTTATTACGAATAGAAAACAAAAACATCGTAACAAAAATTCATATAGATTAGAATCCTTCATGTTGTTGTTTTTAGTACAAAGCTACACAATAGGATTTCTTCGCTCTATCTACCGCGGGAAATCGAACCTCGAACTTTAACGTCTGATCTTTCAACCAAACTTTATTGAGAAAAGGAACAACTAGACATTCATATGTGAACTCGTGCGAAATGTGTTTTCACGTTGATGACGTTGAATGGGCCAGAGTCTACTAGATATAATACAGTAGTTTTTACTTAACCTCTTCTTCATATTTTCCTATTCTATCTATCTATAACACAACTATAGATTTGTTTACAATTACAAGCTATCCATGATTTTGGAGTGATAGACCAGAGGGTTTTACATTCTAAATGAACACTCTATCAAAATCCTTATCTTCGAAGAATACCACAGGAAAATAACCCCTTTACAATTATGTTTAATTTTAAATATTAGCACCAAAATTTTTATTTAATTTACGATTTTATTATCTCCATAACAAAATAATGATAACGAAGTTATGACCTGAAGATCTATGTCTATAACAAAGTATATTTAGTTAAAATAAATCACAATCGTATTGAACATTAGCGTTGTAATTTCTGGTAATTTAATTTCAAGTTCAACCATGTTAGAATTGGGCAACCACAATTTTTGTACCTGAAAAAAAAACAATAAAAAACCCGGAAAAGTTTAAGTTATTTCATCATGTTAACCGACCTTAAAAGCTGTGAATGTATCAGATTATTTTTCCTTTATACAACATAGATTCTAGACTAAACATGGAAATAAGCTTAACTAAATAATTCTGTAATGAATGAGAATCATAAGCGACAGTTATCTGAAGCTAGAAAAGTACGTGTACTATGTGTCTCTAGATGATGCAAAAATGCTAAACAACACACCTTCATTTACGAGATTTTTTGTTTTTTAAGCGACGCGAGATGACTAATGATGGAAAAATAACCATGTCGGGGGTTGTCTGTTGCAAATGAATAGTTAGCTAAGTTACGCAAGAAGTAATTAATTTATGATGTTAGCCATATGATTAAGTATTATTTTCTTAATTAAGTTCATGATGGTAAAAAAAAAAAACAAGTAGAACCAAATGTTTGTTAAAAAGGACAAATTTCCAACTCTTTCAACAAGTGGGCCTGTCTTTTTCAGGGGCAAAGAAATAATTTCACCCCAAACAATCTGAGATCGCGGGTTCCAATTCCGTCCCCGAACATGTTCGCTCTTTCAGTCATGGAGGCGTTATACTGTGACAGTCAATCCCACATTAGTTGGTAGAAAGTAGCCAATTGTTGGCGGTGTTGATTAGCTGCCTTCCCTTTAGTCTATTTCTTTTAAATTAGGGACAACAACTAAGTATGACGTTTCAAAAAAAACTCTTACTCATTTGCCCAGAAATCTTCGTATTAGCAAATGATGATGTTGTTGTTGTTTGTTATTAAGTACAAAGCTACACAAAGGGCTATCTATACTCTGCCCACCACGCGTATCGAAACCGTTCTAGCAGTGTAAGTCCGCAGACATGCCGCTGTGCCACGAGGGGGAGGGGCAGCCAATGACGAAACAAGGTTCCCTAATAATGCACCGTTTTCTGGCACATCTCTCATAACAAGTTATACTACCCCTAACCGTTTGACGCTCATTAGTGTTTATTGTTAGTGCCCTCTGGTAGCTGAACACTTATGCTTTCAGAGATCGTGATGCTCCCGGATGCTGTTACAGTTAAGTAATGACAAGTAGTCTAATCAAATGTAAAAATAGCCGACGAATACAGAGATACTTATGCAGACATTGACTCATCAACGTCTCTACAATATACTTGTGTAGGACGTCACACCTCGTGTAGCTTAGGCAATTATAAGATAAATATTATTTTATCAGTGGTAGAGACGTCTTTTCCTCTACACCCGGTGGAAAAGAAACAGGAAGTTTTTTTATTATTATCGTTGATGGGGTCGCATCATAAAATTCAACTTTCTTCAGCTTTAGCAGCTCCCTAGTGGGTCAGCGGTCAGTTTATGGAATGGTAACGCTAAAATCTGTGGTTCCATTCCCACAGATAATCATTTGTGTAGGTTTACTGTAAAAGTAAACAAACAAAAATTTTATAATAAGTATTATGAGTGTGATGAAAAGGAAATGTAATTATTGTTTTTACCAAATAGACTTCGTAAGCCCAACAGAGCCAACAATAATCACTTACACATTTGTCTACATTGTTTTACTTGAGTATATATTTCATGCTGCATAAAAATGACATTCTTCATGATAATCACATTTCATAATGTAGTTTTGCATATTTAGTGATTATAAGCATAAAAACAACTAACTATCTTAACGGACTCTGTTCATAAAAATATATATTAAACTATACCAATAGCTACAGAAATGACTTCGTTTTGTTGAATTTCGCGCAAAGCTACATAAGAGCTATCTGCGCTAATCGTCCCTGATTTTGAAGTGATAGACTAAAGGAAAGGCAGCTACTCAACACCACTCACCGCCCACTCTTGAGCTACCCTTTCTCATCGTACAGTGGAATTAACCGTTACATTAGAACTCCCCTTTGCTGAATGGGCGAGTACTTTCGGCGAAGGGTTTCGATCCTGTGAGCCGCGGATTGCGAGTTGAGCAACCTATCCCTTAGACCATGCCAAGCCTTAGAAATAACACAAGTAATTTTGTTCTATTTGCAATTTTCATTCTGAACGAACCTGATGCGACACACGGACTATAAACGGTCAGAAACCCTAATGTTCAATGTGGAGTCCCGTCGCAGCACGTTTCTCAGTCCACATTGAGGTAGCGTTGCACTGTCCCTAATTCCGAACAACAGATCACAGGGAGGCAATAGCCCGACTGCAACTACTTTCATTTAACACATTATCGTCATTATATATTGTGTATCGCTTTTTTTATTATAATTATTTTATTTTTAACACCAGGTACCCAAAGAATGATTTTAATATTAGTTATACTATTTTACGCTAGGAGTATGTGGCGCCAGCCTTGACATGGGGTCTTCTCCTTTCAGTAATTCTCTCAAGCTTCTTCTCGGTTATAATGACCAATTCATCATCTTTTTCTTTTCTCTACAGATCGTTTTCGTAGGTGGAACAATGTTCGAGCAAAGATTCTTTGCTCATTCTTCTAACGCTAAAAACCCGGTTTTTGATACCCGTAGTGGTCACAGCACAGATAGTCCATTGTGTAGCTTTGGATTTATCAATTTTTATCAAAAGAAATCCAAATGCGTGGCAAAATATGGTTTACAGTTCTGGCCCTTTTAAGAGAGATTTAGGTTATCTCTTTCCAGAAATGATATATGATAATCAATCTCATTTATAACATATCACAATTAGAGAAAAGCGTTGGTATTGATGAGGAAGCTTTCTTTTGTCCTTCCTTCGGTCGGCATTGCAGATAGAAATACACAGAAGTAAGACGAGTTCCGTTGAGGAAGCTTTCTTTTGTCCTTCCTTCGGTCGGTATTGCAAATAGAAATACACAGAAGTAAGACGAGTTCCGTTGAGGAAGCTTTCATTTGTCCTTCCTTCGGTCGGTATTGCAGATAGAAATACACAGAAGTAAGACGAGTTCCGTTGAGGAAGCTTTCTTTTGTCCTTCCTTCGGTCCGTAATTCAAATAGAAATACAAAAAAGTAAGACGAGTTCCGTTGAGGAAGCTTTCTCTTGTCCTTCTTTCGGTCCGTAATTCAGATAGAAATACACAGAAGTATGACGTGTCCTGTTGTGCTCCTATCTGAATATTGTTCTGATATAATTAAAACCCACATGTCACAAACGTCGAGAAGCTAAGCTGGGAAACACATTAACGGTAAATCTCTTTGATCACTGACAGAAACTCCTTTTACACAGTGAATGTTTACTTTTACGACCTCCACCTAAGACATGAAACAACATGCAAATAAGATACTCTTCCCTGGAAAGTTTATTACTCTTACTGAACAGATATAATCTTTGTTATCCTTTACTTGTAATCTTGATTGTGCTAAATCAGCGTATTTGTATGCTGATTGGGCTACATCAACACATTTTTACGTTGATTGAGTTACATCAACACGTTCTGACGTTGATTGTACTACATCAACACATTTTTACGTTCATTGGGCTACGTCAGCAATTTGTACATTGATTGGGTTACATCAGCATATTTTTACGTTGCATGGACTACATCATCATATTTTTATGTTGTTATTCTAGTTGTACAAACTTGCAAATCTTCACATATTTATACGTCACAAAAGCACTAGCTAGCTCAGGTAAAAATACGTTCTAACAGACAGTTCTGTGTCATAATGAAAGACAAACTTCCTGGTATACTCGGCCTTGCCTGATGAGATAAGACGCCGACACTTTGCTCTACCAAATGTGCAAGTGCGTTGACCACCTCGAGCGTGAAAGGTCATGTTCAATAGCATGCATTCCGTCACCCTAGATATCAAACATTCTTGATCATTACTGTATAAATAATAGCTTTAAAAACAAAACCATCTGCATTGTCACGTGATCGTTATGATTTGTGAATAAGACTGTTTAATCTGGTAATGGCATACGTAAATCACCACTTTTCCTTACATACACACATATTTTGGCATGTTTGAGATAACATCATCAAGATATAACCAGCTGTGTTCCGACAGAAAAGAAACCGTATTATTCTTATACATTATATACTTATTAGGCAAAGTTCGCATCCAGATGCCTAGGTATTGTTGTTTTTTGTTTTATAAATTTTACAGATGTGTTGATTTTCAAAGCTGAGAGACAGAAAGAAAGAGAATAAAATGGAAATCAGAAGTACAAATAAATTTTGTAAAATTAAGAAAATAGGTGGAACTAGCTCATCTTAACAGCAGCGAAATTTAGCGAAAGCGAAAAAAAAAGGAAATATGTCAAATTTCACAAGTTTTCGTTGATAAGAGAAACATGTAAGTATATCAAACATCTTCTTGTAGATGGTAGAAGTGTAACCATACACTTTTTCTTGTATACAGTAAATACATTTTTTTTCGTGACGTTACCTAGTAACAATTCTATGAATCATTTTGCTAATAATACTCTGACATACTATATCACTCATCTTCCGAGATCTATCAACCTTGAAGGTTCGTGGGAAGTGGTCTTGGTCGAATTACAGTATCCACATAGCTGACATGACATGCCTGATGGTACAGGATGGATATCATACTTTGCTACCATAATAAATCATGTTAGACAAGGTCATTACAAAGAGCCTGCAAATCTAATTAGAATCTTAAACCAAGTAGAAGATACACTTTCTAAACCCGACAATGAACGTATATTTACTTATGATTCATTCTCCTGAAAAGTAAGTGTGAACGTAAATGATCGAGACTATATAACACTTGATCCTGTACTATCAGTTATAGTTAGATTTAATAATAATCACAAGATAACGGAGTCCACTATAGCTCCATATACCGTTAATATGCATGGTGGATTTTATTCACTCTATGTTTACTCAGATATTGTGGAACATAATATTGTTGGTGATACACATGTAACACTGATACGAATCGTTAAAGTAAAGGTCAGGATGGAGACATGATCACTGAAACATTTACAAATCCTCAATACAGACCCGTTTCTAAACAAAATTTCCAGACTCTAGAGATCGATATAAGGACGATATTAGTCAACCTATCTCATTTGAACAAGGAAGTGTGATCGTAATGCTCCACCTTCGCAATATTGAGAGTTCCTTACTATCAAGAATCAGCTGTCTATGACTCATATGACGATTATTAAGTGGGAAAAGGTTTACCTTATTATGCTGGTAGTCAATGGCAACGGGGACACGGATTGGGAGATATTTTGAGTAACTTGTTTCGCTCAGCTATACCATTTCTGAAAAAATGAGCAGTAGCCTTAGGAAATCAGGTTGTTCAATCAGGTATAAATTTAACATATGATGTCATATAAGGAAACCGTTTCGTCAATGCTGGAAAACGACGAGCAATACAATGAGCTCAGAATCTGGCATGAGACGTTCTACATAATAAAAAGAAGAAACAGAAATGTCCAGTGTTCAGAATATTTAAAGCTAAGAGACGAAAAACATCGACTCCAGACTTTTTTGACAAGTAATCATGACTCTCCTACCATATGAAAAATCCTTTCAGTGTACAAAATCTAAGTTATTTTCTCTCCTTCCTACACAAACAGTGATTAGAGAAGATCATGGACTGAATATTATCCTCTGTCTCAGTGACAGACAGAGGACCTATCGAATTTTCTATATCGGGATCAGGAGATGAATATTTAGATCTGACACAATAATATCTTCATGTAAAAGCAAAGATTGTATAACCTGATAGAAAAGATATAGAAAAGGATGAAGATACTTCTACACCTGTCAATTTGTTACTTCATTATTTGTTTTCTTAAATAGATGTACACGTGAATGATAAACTCATTTCTTCGTCTCACAACCTTTACGCATATAAGGCCTACAAAGAAACTTTACTGAGTTATAATGGTGAAGCTAAGACAAGTCATTTGACATCGTCCATGTGGATAAAAGATACAGCAGGTACTTTTGACGAGCTCGATGTTAAGATGGTGAAAACAATGGAATCAAAGACCGACTTGTAGATAGATATACGTGGTAATCAAACAGTCGACATGATCGGTTGTTTACATTCGGATATCTTTTTACAGAACAAGTTCTTGCCTAATGGTGTAAGTTTAAAACTCCGACTCATACGAAGTAAAGATTCATTTTATATTATTTCATATGATGAATTTGGATTCAAAATGGTACTACAACATGTTTCTATCTATCCTAAAAAAGCCAAGATCGGCACGTCAGTCGTTTTTTTTACACGCTAAAGCATTTCAGAAAGGAGCAGCTAAATATCCTTTGAAATATATAGTGTGCAAATCGTTTCCAATTCCCCAAGAAAACTTACAAACATCTATTGATAATGTATCTTTAGGTCAAGTACCTACACGTCTTGTTATAGGATGTGTTGATAACGATGTATTTAATGAATCTTGGAAGAAAAATCCATACAAATTCAGACATTACAGTATCAAATTCATGGCAATCTACGTGAACTCCCAACCAGATTTTGATGCTGAACTGTATGCATGAAGCCATGAAACATTATTTAGTGGAACTGGAAAACAATTTCAAGATCAAGGAATTGATATAGGGTATGACGAATACTCGGTAGGATATACACTCTTTGCCTTTGATCTTACACCTGATCAATTTGCAGGAGATTCTCACTTTAACTTCGTGAAACAGGGAAATTTACGAATTGAAATACGTTTGGTAGTGCCTTATCCAACACCAAATATGTTTTAGTATGTGCTGTATTTCAGTCAATTTTTAAAATTCATCAGTCTAGAAACATCATAACTGATATCTAAGAAGCTATGAATACATTAGAAATTTATTCGATACTCTCACAGAATCTGTGTACGAGAAAAACCTTTGGAGATGTATTTGTATTGTATATGTGTATGTATTGTATGAATCACGGCGGCCTAGTAATGCATTCTCTACTTCGTGGTACTATTACATAATCATCCATTATGGCCATCTGTCATGACGGCCTAGCAACGCGTCCCTAAGAACGCGCCCTTCTGGTAACAAAACTTTGTACTATGACATCATGGCCATCTGTCAACATTGCCTAGCAACGCGTCCCTAACAACACGCTCTTCTGGTGACAAAACTTTGTACTATGACATCATGACCATCTGTCATGATGGCCTAGCAACGCGTCCCTAACAACGTGCCCTTCTGGTGACAAAACTTTGTGCTATGACATCATTGCCATCTGTCATGACGGCCTAGCAACGCGTCCCTAACAACACGCTCTTCTGGTGACAAAACTCTGTACTATGACATCATGACCACCTGTAATGGCGGCCTAATAACGCGCCCCTGGCGGCAACTTTCGGAAGTATGACGTGGGGGGATATATATACTGCTACACAAGATCTACCTGCATTAATCGTCCTAAATGTAGAATTTAGAGGCTAAAAGAAAGGCAGTAAGTAAACAGCTCCCACTACTAAACTTTTGGGCTACTGTGATTGAATAGTACGATTTGCCCCTCACTCTTATAACGCATGTATGTTCCTAAACCGCAGAGTTTCCAGTAACAGGACGCGAGCCATGGACCCTCGAATCCACACTCCGGCAAGCAAACCACTCCCAACCTCGTAGCAATAAGTATCTTTCCCTAAGTAGATGTGTAACAAAACACATATTGTTACTGATAGACCGTCATTCTTTATGAATATATCTGGTGACAGAAGCATTTTGCCACAAAAACAATTTATATCTTAGTGAAAACGGTTTCTGTGTGAAAGCTTCTTCTGATTCGCTTTCGTATTTTTTCGTACAGAAAACTAGATTTACAATGATATTTTTTCATTTGTTTCTTTAGTGAAATTTTAAGTATGTTCAAAATTGCATATGTAAGATCTAATAAGTGGTTTGTGGTTTTAGGGATTCTTTCTTTGGCATCAGTTGGCAAAAGTCTACTTATTACTGGCGAACTTTTGGACAATCTCCACCAAACCTGGCATGTACCCTTAGGGCATCTCTTGGAGTGGCATAGATGGGTCAACGTTTGCATTTGTCCTCCTTATGTCACTCCTCGGGGCCCCTATATCTTATCTTGCATTCGGGGGATACGTCAGTTAGTAACTAATATTGACGACACTGAATTTGTTTTCATTTAGAGCTATTATATAGGTCTAATTGTATTCATATGGACGTCTCAAATTTCTTTGTTTCGGATAGCCTCGCGAAGCTATATAACAGGTTATCTGAGCATACCTCCTCCCACCCCTCCCCCCACCAACTCTTGAGCTTTTCTCATCTGATCGGCTAGTGGAATTTGACCGTCACCCTTATAGCACACCCTCTGACCAATGTTACGGAGCGTATTTTTCGACAACGAGTCACGGACCATGAACCATTCTAATCACAGTATGAGTACGCTAGCCACCAGACCACAATTTGAATTTCGCACAAAGCTACATAAGGGTTATATGCGCATAGCTATTCCTAATTGTGAACTTTTATACTAAAGGACTAGCACGTACCGAGCACTACCCACTGCCAACTCTTGAGTTATTCTTTTATGGTCGAAAAGTGTGATCTAACTTATACACTTATAGCACACACGAACATACAACTTCAAAGTGCGCAGCATGTTTAAAATTAAGAAAAGGTGCGAACCATGAATCATCGGACTCCCAGTCTATGCACTCTAGATACTATGCCACGTCCCTGTTGTAAGCTTGGTTAAATTAATGAGCGAACGTCTATTTTCAAAGTGAGATTTCCTTCATCACTGTTCAAAGAGTCTGTGATAGCAGAATTTAAACTGCGCATTTTTATCGAATTGCTGAACGATCACGTATATTCTAAGATTTTATAACTGTTATCTCTTTTCACATTACTTAACTGTCGTTAACTTTTCGAGAATTCAGTCAAAATATATTTTTGTTCCAGCCTTTTACACGAAATAATAATCTTACTACTTGAAAATAAGTGTACATTTCCTTGTATTTTCATAAAAAGTTTTGACGCTATGTGCTGGAACACTCCCTAAGAAAAATCTGCGCAACAGATGTTTGCTTTTTGTTTTATGGGTGTAAGAAAAATATTTCTTTTTGTTGGACGTTGAAGCTGGTGGATTATTTCCTCGAAAGGGTGTCCTAAGGCCGCCTGGAGGGGGTCACCTATTTTAACCACTCGCACCACTATGCAACAGTGTTTTGTCTGTCAGTCAGTCAGTAGACCTAAAATGACGTCACATAAGGGTTGTAATATGCACTGCCGTGACGCCAGTAAAACGTGCGCAGGCCATGAATCACGAGAAGAATTATCCACTCTATAGGTTACAACACGGCATGCCATGTGAATTTGAAAAGCAAGAAATAAAAATATCTATTATTCTTAATTTTGGTTTTATCTACTTTTGAAATAGAACACTTTCGGGGACCCTGCGGAAGTACATCTAGTTCCAATGTTTGTTTCGACGATATGGTGAAGTCTTTCAAAAGCGTGACCATTTTTTGTATAAAGAGTAGATCATGCGAGTTTAAAGCAAAGACTTTTTTTACAAAAAGAAAAAATCTTCGACTCTTAGCTAATATTCATATTCTCTGGAGTTCGCATATTGTCATTTTAAAGGTTTCTTTTGACTATTTCATTGGAGGAAATAATATATCTCGAGAAAATAATATAACTGTTTCTAGGACAACACTTCTTGTATTGTGCACTATTCTGTCTTGTTTCTTTACGTATAAAACAACATTTTCAACTGTAATTCTGTCTAGTGTATTATATTACTCAATATGTCTACATGTACAACAAATTCGTTACGTACATACAACTACGTAAGGATGTGATCATTCTTCTTCCTAGCAGTTTTTTAGGCCTAATGTAAAAATCATGAACTTTCGAATCAAATGAATATTATTTTCAACATACCATATCTTACGAACGTAAAAGTGTTTTTCTTTTTTCTATAAATTCGACATTTTCACTGATTTGTTTAACTATAATAATTGTGAAATTTTCTAATTACATTGTGGATCGGAAGGTCCATTGTTTGGCCCCACTATATGCCACTGGACACGCTCTAAACTTTAATCTGTGAGCGCGTTATAAATCAATCCCACTATTCGTTTAAGTATAGTTGTGTAGGCGGTTGGTGCTGCTGATTGGTTGTCTCGTCTGTCAACAGTGTTCTAAATTAAGAATAACTGTACCTGAACCATGGGGGCTCTCACCTGACCGTTTAGTTTACGTGTCGTATAAAGTGCCGTTCACACAGAAAATACCAAATATCTGATTAAATTAAGCAAAAGTTTAAGTGAATGTTCCTATACTTTCTTACAATAAAGATAAAAGATTAAGTGAATGTTCCTATACTTCCTTACAATAAACATAAAAGCTTAAGTGAATGTTCCTATACTTCCTTACAATAAAGATAAAAGATTAAGTGGAGGTTCCTATACTTCCTTACAATAAACATAAAAGCTTAAGGGAATGTTCCTATACTTCCTTACAATAAAGATAAAAGATTAAGTGAAGGTTCCTATACTTCCTTACAATAAACATAAAAGCTTAAGGGAATGTTCCTATACTTCCTTACAATAAAGATAAAAGATTAAGTGAAGGTTCCTATATTTCCTTACAATAAACATAAAAGCTTAAGTGAATGTTCCTATACTTCCTTACAATAAAGATAAAAGATTAAGTGGAAGGTTCCTATACTTCCTTACAATAAACATAAAAGCTTAAGTGAATGTTCCTATACTTCCTTACAATAAAGATAAAAGATTAAGTGAAGGTTCCTATACTTCCTTACAATAAAGATAAAAGCTTAAGTGAATGTTCCTATACTTCCTTACAATAAAGATAAAAGATTAAGTGAAGGTTCCTATACTTCCTTACAATAAAGATAAAAGATTAAGTGAATGTTCCTATACTTCCTCACAATAGAGATAAAAGATTAAGTGAATGTTCCTATACTTCCTCACAATAGAGATAAAAGATTAATTGAATGTTCTTATACTTCCTTACAATATAGATAAACGATTAAGTGAATGTTCCTATACTATAAAGATAAAAGAGGCACAACGTCCCTTACACATTCTCTAACAAATCTTCGTATCATCATAAAGGCAGCCATATCGTACTCACACATAACTGGACATACAAAGATTTAGCTGAGTTAAAAAAGAAGTGACTTCCTATTGGTTAAAAATCAACAATTACTGGAAGAGCTTCTGTTGGCAGTGATTATTATTCAATAGTTATACGATTTATTTTTCATAACTAAATCTTCATCTTCATTAAGCCATAGTTTACAAACATTTTGTCTCACCTTATTTTATTAATAGCCTAACTCACATTACTTTTATCCGAAGAAAAAAACTTCACCTATTCTTCGACTGTCGTGGCTGTTTCGCAATGATTTAAATCAATATGTATTTCCTTTTCCATTCATTTCAGTCAATATGTATTTCTTTCCCCTTTCATTTCAATCATTATTTATTTACTTCTCCTCTGGCTTCAATCAATATGTATATACTTTCCCATTAATTTAAATCAATGTATATTTCCATCTTTTAGTTGTATGTACTTAATTTCTAGGCAATAAAGGGTACCGTATTGGGTTGAGGGGGGAGATTTTGAGTTGTATTTGAAATTTACTTTGGCACTGTACTTATCATTCTCAATGTTTATAGATACCGTTCCACCGAAGAAAGGTTAAAAGTTGCTAAACATTCATTTCTTATTTCTGCTTCATGAATTTTCTTGGAAGACAGAGTTTCAACTGAAATTATTTTGGTGTCCAGGAAAAATGCCAAATTTGACTCCTATTAAAAGCATGCACAATCAGGAGCTGTTATTATGGTGCAGCTCTAAGCACTGTTAGAAATGTAGGACCGGCAATGGTTCAATGACTCGGATTATTTTAGAATGATCGTAAAGAACTGTATTGCGAGCTAAGTGATAGGGCTACATTTCTGAGGAACTTGTCACTTTGGGCTGTTTGAAATAAATAAATACTAAACACAGAGAAAATGCTGTAACCTATGATATGAGGGAAATATCTATATTTCAAACTGAATATGTAATTTTATTGACGAAACCATGGTCGTAATAAATGAAATATATATGAAACGTACTGTTGTCTTTGTTTGCCTTAATTCTATGTGTTTTTTTTAATTAAACTGCCAAACGTAATATATATATAGTATCTTTGCTACTGTTTTACATATGTGTTCTTAGGCCGGGCGTGGCCTGGTAGTTATCGTGATCAGAGTGTGAATCCTAGGGCTCGTGATTCACGTCCTGTTGCCAACTAACTATGTTTTGCGCTTTGGGGCTGTAGGTGTGTGTGTGCTGAAATAGTGACGACCAAATCCCACTATTCGGGTAGACAGAAGTACCACAATATGTAGCTGCCTTCTTCCTAATTTGTCAGTTCACAATAAGGACGGTTCTGCGCACATAGCCCTTTGTGTAGCGTGCTCAGAAGTTCTGAAATAGACAGAATTAAATTTAAACTCAGTCTAAGGTGTAATGATTATTACTATATGATATCCATGAGCTTAAATTTAGACAAATTCCTTTATTTATTCTATATATAAACTCAATCTAAATTGTAATGATTTGGTTGTTTCTATATATGCTTATGGTATCCATGATTCCTTTATTTATTCTATATTTAAACTCAATCTAAATTATAATAATTGGGTTCTTTCTACGTATCTTTACAATATATATATATATATATATTCTAATGACTTGGTTCTTGTTATATATTTTTATGGTATCCATAATTCCTTTATTTATTAATTCTATATTTAAACTCAATCTAAGTTGTAATGACTTTTGTTTTTGTTTTTTTTTTAAGTTAAGCACAAAGCTACACAATGGGCTATCTGTGCTCTGCCCACCACGGGTATCGAAACCCGGATTCTAGCGTTGTAAGTCCGCAGACATACCGTGTAATGACTTGGTTACTGCTATATATTTTAATGGTATCCATGATTTCTTTATTTATTCTATATTTAAACTCAATCTAAATTGTAATGATTTGGTTGTTTCTATATATGTTTTATGGTAAACACGGGTTTTCAGACAGATTCCTTTATTTATTCTAAATTTAATCCCTATTTAAATTGTAATTATTTCGTTGTTTCTATACTTAACCTGATGAATAGTTTCAACAATAATTATTAACTGGATAATTTATTTTAAACTAGGTGGACAAAATTATTATTTATACCTCATTTACTCCTTTTGTGTAATCTAGCTATTAAACACGTAGAGAAAATAATAAACTAATTTGATGACGAGGAACCCACTTTGTAACAATGAAGTTTGAAGACGGATTAGATGGATAATGAAGAAAACTATAATGCAAGATGAAGATAAAATGTACAACATTTCGACGTACCAGATTATGTCAAACCTCGCCGAAACGGTTTACATTTGTTACTGTGTGAAACTTATGATAAAGGTTTCTTCATTACACATTCAAGCCATCTTCAACCTTTATAATAAGCTAATTCTTTGTTTGTTTAAAGTTAAGCACAAAGCTATACAATGAGCTATCTGTGCTAGGCCCTCCGCGGGTATCGAACCCAGTTTCTAGCGTTGTAAGTCCGCAGACATACCGCTGTGCCACTTGGGGGGGGGGGAATAAGTTAATTACTATTTTTTTAATTTACTACTATACGGCGCCAAACTAAAAGATATGCCACTTGGGGGGTGGATAGGTTAATTACTAATTTTTTGAATTTACTTCTATACGGCGCCAAACTAAAAAATATGTCACTTGGGGGAGGGGATAAGTTAATTACTATTTTTTTGAATTTACTAATATACGGCGCCAAACTCAAAGATGTACATATTAATAAAAAATGTGTCCTAAAGCAGAAAATGTGGATAATTAATGAACACATATTGGTATTGGTAATCAAAAGTGAAACCTTCAAATTGAAAATTCTAATTCCTGTTCAGATGGACAATGCCACAGTGTGTTTACTTCAATAGGAAATAAACCAGAAGAAATGGAGCTGCATCTTTAATGCCCTTTGATAGTGGTAGAGGAAAGTTAAATAGAAAGTTTGTTGTGTTTTATTCTGTCAATACTTGAAGGCAAATTCTAACTTATACAACAGCTTTATTATAATACTGCTAATCAGATACACGCGCGGAAACAGACAGACACACGCACACACAAACGGACCCGATTGCACTACCCTCTCCCACCCCCCTCCGGGGGCGAGGGTAATTAAATCAAAAAGTGGCTTCTTTCGACTGTTGTGCGTAATGTCTTCTACAGAAAGAGAACAAGAGAAACTTATTAAGATCAGTGCCTTGCAATCAGAAAGATTGGATACCCTCGCCCCACCGCTTCTTTTCGAGATTTCTTGCGTTTTCATTGGATAACGTCAAATTTCACCTACGAAAACTCAGAAAATTCTCAACCCTAATGTGCCCATGAAATTTGGTACAAATCCGATCACACTAAACAGAATTATTTATCCATAACCGCGAAAATACACTATCTCCCCATTATCAAAATGCTTCAAAGTGATACCGAATCCCGATCCGGATTTGGATCCGGACCAAATTTGGGGAAAACTGTCCCATACTGACTTCCTATCTTGTGTACAATCTTCGTTTACATCGGTCTATTTGTATTACTTTTCGTCTTGTTCTAGTTTGTTTTTAAACCACCTTTTGGCTATAGCCACGAAATCCAAAGACCCTAGTTAATGTAATAATGGTTCTCATTTAAAATGTTTATTTTTTTATAATTTTTTGAGAAAAGTTACATAAAGGCCTATCTGTACATGGCAGTATTAAATTTTTGACTGATAGAATAGAGGGGAGATAGCTAGTCAACAGCACTCAGTGCCAACCCTTGGGCTACCCGAATAGTGAAACATGTCTGTCACTCTTATAAGGCACCCATAAACCAAATTTTTTAGCCATAACTCATAACATAATCCTTAATAGTTAGAATTTTTTTTATAAAGTTTCATTTTTAATAAGGAAAACAGAAGCCTTGGTTAATGGGCGTTAGAGTACAAAAAGAATAGATTATATTTATCTTAATGAGAATATTTAAATTTATTTTTTAAACTGAAGAAACCCAATTTGCAGTTTATCAGTGAGGTAAACTAAGATTATCAGGCAAGTCCTGAAAAATAAATGATTAGATATTTGTTAAACATTTTACAGAACATCTTGAAATATATAGATTTACCCAAAACAAACAGGTATAGCCGTACTTAATTTTTAACTACTGACTAGAGATAGGGTAGTTAGTCAACAGTGCTCTCCAACAGAATAGCCGTGTCTTGTTTTTGGAACCAAATAATGGGATTGACTGTAACTTTTATAACGCGTACAGACCTATAAGTGCAAAACATTGTTTAGCAGCAACGAGAAGTTGTACCTTAGTCCTGCTGTGCAGCTCACGAATCTCTAAACCACTTCCGATTCTAGGTGAATATTTCTTAATTTCATATTTTAGAAAAACGCGAAAAAATGCCTTACATGTATCATAGAAGGTCTAAACTTACAAAGTTAAGAAAACTTAGCTGTCTTAAAGTACTCAGATTATTCACTGGTTTCAAAGATAGTTGCGAAAGTTTCTATGAAACCGGTCTCTCGTGTCAAGTTTGGCTATCAGTACAAATGAAGAGCCACTTTGATACTAAAGTCACCAGGGTCAGGTTTAAATCAAGTACAAAACTGTGAATTTTATCTATGTCCCATGTAAGAAGATTTGGAATCATTAATTGAATTAATATCTAACTCTGCTATTAGAATTAAAATAGATCCTTATCTATAAGTAAATGGGCCTGGCATGACCAGGTGGTTAGAGCGCTTGACTCGCAATCTGAGGGTCGCAGGTTCGAATCTTTGTCTCACCAAACATGCTCGCTCTTTCAGCCGTGAGGACGTTATAACGTGACGGTTAATCCCACTATTCGTTGGTAAAAGAGTAGCCGAAGAGTTGGCGGTGGGTGGTGATGATTAGCTGCCTTCCCTCTAGTCTTTCACTGCTAAATTAGGGACGGCTAGCGCAGATAGTCCTCGTTTAGCTTTGCGTGAAATTCAAAAGAAACAAACAAGCTATAACTACAGGATTACGATTTATATTTTGTCAGAATTTAAAATATAATTCTTTCGCCAATTTTCAAAATAAAAGGCTTTTACATATACTTCTTAATACTACGGCTATATGCTGTGTTCTTGTTAGGCTTAGGATTCTTCTACGGTAGGTGTCTGTGACTTGTTGACGATAAATGAACAGTATGCACTTCACTTGTTTTCAAAATAATATACACTAGCTGAGTTACCCGGCGTTGCACCGTGAAAATTTAGATTTGAAATGTATAGATTAGTATTTTTTTCAGCAAATTATTCAGTAAGTAGACAAAAGCTGTGATGCGAGAAATAGAAAAGCGTTTAATCAAACAAAGCTTTATTTGAAATTAGATCGTGTTTGAGCTTGTCTTGTTCTTTAAGCCTGAAGTCGTATATGATGTTGCTCCTCTGTTTCTTGCTCTCTGTAAGTTACTTGTCTTAATTTTTGGGCTTTAAGTATGGTTTGACGTTGTTCA
>NW_013665961.1:3566-5250 GCF_000517525.1 Limulus polyphemus | reverse complement strand
TAATCAAACAAAGCTTTATTTGAAATTAGATCGTGTTTGAGCTTGTCTTGTTCTTTGAGCCTGAAGTCGTATATGATGTTGCTCCTCTGTTTCTTGCTCTCTGTAAGTTACTTGTCTTAATTTTTGTGCTTTAAGTATGGTTTGACGTTGTTCAGAAGTTTCTTGTTGTCTTTCAGTAGCCTGTCTTTCAGCTTGAGCTTGAAGTCTAACTTTACGTTGTTCAGAAGTTTCTTGTTGTCTTTCAGTAGCCTGTCTTTCAGCTTGAGCTTGAAGTCTAACTTTACGTTGTTCCAAAGTCTCTTTTTGTATTTGAGCAGCCTGTCTTGCAGCTTATGCTTGAAGTCTTTGATTGCGTTTTTCTTCTGTTTCAGCTGCTCTTTGTGCTTGCATTCTTTTAGCGGCAGAAGACTTTCCATAGAAAGGGCGTTTCTTGGGTGGTATAATCACCTGTATCACTAAACAATAATTTTCAATTCACAAAATTACTAAATCCCTTATGAAACCACTTAGTACTATTTAAAGAAAAAACTGTTTTGGAAATACTGAATTGACAGCAAGGTGATCTGAGTATCTCCCGCCATAACACTTTCTATGTGCAAAACGTGCTTATGTTTGTATGTTTATTACATTAATTGTCAATTTCGTCATTAAATACTACACCAAATACAAAATAAATAGCACCATTAAATTTCTTGTAAAAACAGGTTATTATAAAGTTATTTTAAAATTTGTAAGTTCAAGCGTTTGGTTTCCTATAGCGAACAAAATAAACAAACTTCCTCTTTTAAATATATAGATATTCGGAACAAGTTAAACGCATGTACAACAAATTCTTCACACTATAGAGATTACAGGTATATCATAAACACTATATATATAGTTCTCTTCTTGTTGTCAAAAGTTCACTTAGGCCTATTCCATTGCTTTAAAATTTCAGTTGACAACCCGAACTGTCTTCTCTATTACCATCGTGCTAGTATTCTGTGAGTGATTCACTTACAATTGTGGCGCGAGTTACCGTAATCGTTTGGTCGTCTTTCTTCAAAATATCCTCTGTTTCTTTCATCAAAGTGCACTCAAGCTGATTCAATTACTATAGAGCCACGCTGTGACGGAATGAATCATTTTTCATATCTCCTTATCTACTGCTAGTCTTACTCTAACATATTAAACGTTAGGCTTATGTTAATCGTTAGTCCTACCACTTCTACGGTAGTTAACTTCACGCCGAACTTTTCCTTGCCCGTAACTTTACTCTCATATGCTATTATCTATCTACTGTTTCCGTTCGTCCCACACTGTTTGTATGTTTATCATTTAATCGTCTGCCCGCCTTCTAGAAATCTCTATATTCTCGACGTCAATGTATTGCACGCGACGTTCGATATCTCAACATCAATAAATCACAAACACAACTTCCTACAATTCTGCTTTTAACTCTTATTGTACCAAAAACAGGCCCGGCATGGCCATGTGGTTAGGGCACTCGACTCGTAATCTGAGGGTCGCGGGTTCGAATCGCCGTCCCACCAAACATGCTCGCCCTTTCAGCCGTGGGGGCGATATAATGTGACGGTCAATCCCACTATTCGTTGGTAAAAGAGTAGCCCAAGAGTTGGCGGTTGGTGGTGATGACTAGCTGCCTTCCCTCTAATCTATCACTGCTAAATTAGGGAAGGCTAGC
>NW_013665961.1:1834-3197 GCF_000517525.1 Limulus polyphemus | reverse complement strand
TGCTTTCTTGATGGTATTTTTTTAAAAAACTTTTTTTTTCAGCCATGGTTTCGCCATCGCAGCTTCATTCTTTGCATATAATACTTTATAACCATAACAATGTATATTAAAATATGTTTCGTACGAATTATAAAAAAAGTAATTTTTTGTTTGAATTTCGCGCAAAGCTACACGAGGGCTATCTGTGCTAGTCGTCCCTAATTTACCAGTGTAAGACTAGAGGGAAGACAGCTAATCGTCACCAGCCACCAGTGGCGTAGCAAGAGGGAGGCAGGGGAGGAACTCGCCCCCCGGCCCAGGTGTGAAGGGGTGCAAAATTTCCTCTGGCTTATAATGCCTATTAATTAAAAATTATGCCCTCTCCTAGGATATAGCGCAACTGCCCTACGTTAAATAAATACGACACAGTGTTACGTTATTTGTGTGCATTACGCTTGCAGTTTTAACTTTTAAAAGCCGCCCACTGAAATACGGTGAGACCGAATTTACGTTCAGAAGTAAATTACACTATTCCATCATTCATCTGTAGATCAAATCATGATTGCAAATCATGTCTTACACCAACTAATGTACTAGACTTTAGGTCTAATTGCAGTTATAACTTTATTTCTAGATCCTAGATCCATCATCATACAAATTGTAGCCTATATTATAGGCATACTTAGACCTATACTAACTATTAAACTAGGCATTGCACTGAGACAGATCTAATGACTAAGTTAATAGATCTAGATGTAATATTTTTTTTTCAAAAAGTTGGGCCTAATAAATCTAAATCTAGAAGAGGGTTATATCTAGATCTGAGTAGATTCAATACAAGGTGCTTTCAGTGTATGCACCCAAATCTAAGGTCTAGTTTAGATGTATAAAGCTAAATTTCTGTCATTATTATTACATCTAGATTCAAACCTAAGGCTAAAAAGATGGAAATAACAGGTCTAACATTAATGTTAGATGTACTAGCGACTTAATCTAGGAACTGTAATTTGACACCACTAATTAGTTAGTCTATATTTAAGTTTTCTCATTTTATCAAAACCTTTAATATTAAATATAGCCTCTAGGCTTATATTATGTTATGATTATACCCTTCTCCACAGTGTGTAATATTCATTCGAGCAATTTCAGATTTGTCTCCTGTAGTGTTCATGTAGTTAAACCTATCGAGTTTTTAAATGTGATTTAGCAACTGCCAGTAATTTATACGGTGCTAATAAGCATGATTTACCAGCATATACACTAATCTGCGTTGATTTTCTTACTGCTGTGTCACATTAATTAACATGAGTATGGGTGGTCTAAATAATGGCAGTTAAAGTGAAACCAGGATGTGCCTAACTAGTCCTGAGTTGCAACTATAATT
>NW_013665961.1:0-1177 GCF_000517525.1 Limulus polyphemus | reverse complement strand
AGTGTTGCTAAACTAAAAGGGGATGACCTAATAGATATTTAACACACAAGGATATTGGATTTATGAAGTTTGATACAACAGGCTCAGCAGTTGTAACACATGCATATCGCACAGAGATTGTTAAAGTTGGAGCACATGAATTTCAACATAAAGTAGGTCCATTTGATGTCAAAGATGGGCGTTCTGTGACTGCATTTTGGTTCAAACGACGTCTTCTGAATGGATAATCGTTCCTGGTTGGTGTATTCACCTCTTCATAAAGCAGCATACTGCTTTTGTTGTCTTCTTTTTTAATCTACATGTATGACATCCGACTGTCGGTCTGCTTTCAAAACACAGGGCGGATTCTCTAAGTGGGAAAAAAATTGAATAGTTAAATGCCCATGAAAACAGTGACTGTCGTCGTGAGTCATTTGCTGCTTGGAAAGATACTGAGCGCTGAATTCGTCTTCAAAGTAGCATTGATGAAGAGCTGCAAATGCAAATTCAGCAAGAAAAATAAATGAATAAATGTAGAGATGTACTGCGACTGTTGCTGGATTGTACACAATATGTAGCTTCTCAGAATCATACTGAGGACATAACCTCAAATGAAAACCCTGGAAATTTCATTTCACTTTTGCAGTTATTAGCAAAGTATGATCCAGTAATGAAAGAGCATTTAGAGCGTGTTAAAAACAAGCAAATGTCAACATCTTATCTTTCTCCTGAAATCCAAAATGAGTTTATAAATCTCATACCTTCACATGCGCGAAATTATTGTTTGTCAGCATATCGTAGAAACAAATACTATGGTATTCTGTTCGATTCCACACCTGACTTAGCCCATCGTGAGCAACTGGCCCAAGTGATTCGATTTGTTGACATGGACAAGACAAGAAAAGTAGAAGTCAAAGAGTCATTTATTGACTTTATACAGATAAAGGAAAAAGACGCTGCCAATATCGAGAAAACAATAACGCAAAATTGGAAGCGGATGGAATTTTATTGAGTGATTGTTGTTCACAAGGTTATGATAATGCTACTGTAATGTCAGGTCATCTGTCAGGTGTGGAGTACAAGAGAAAAGGCAGTAAAAGTTGTAAATGAAAAACTGGATGAATTGCTAGGACTGTTAGAGCAATTAAGTGAGAATAGCAACACGGCTGAAACAAAATGTGGTGCTCATAATATTCTG
>NW_013665960.1:664115-668596 GCF_000517525.1 Limulus polyphemus | reverse complement strand
TACCAACATATATCTACCTATAAAAAAGTTTGTGACAAATCTGAAGGGATCATGAATCACCGCCCGCATGACTCTTATAAAAACTGGCTCATAAAAAAGACAGAGTGAGCAAGTTTTTGTTTTCTGACACTTATTTAGTATAATTTGTGAAGAAAAATAAAAATTTCATATTTTCATTTCTGAACAGTTGCAAAAAGAGTTTTTCCTTAAAACAAAACAACCAACTTGATAGGGTGCTACAAAAAGTGGTTTAATCATTTACTAATGAAACACAGCTTTGAAAACAGCTATAAGGAAGGTTTAAATATGATTAAAAGAGCGAGAATTAGACTGTCACCTAATAATAAATATATAGGCTTAAGATTTGTTTATAGTTTCAGAAAATGTTCTCATCTATTCCTTTTGTTTGTGAATTGTGAAAGTATTTGCTGAATCATATCTGTTTGAAAGCTATAGAAATTTTTTTTCAAGGACAAGACATTAGGTAACCTGAGATAAGTGAAGCTTATACAGCTTAGATACGAGTTAAATGAGTAACAAAGTAAAATATTACAAGTTTAACACAGTAACAAATGTATGATGTTTTAGAGGAGGTTTTGTCATTATTAGGTACAAGTAGTTTACCTACACACAGGAATATATATACACACACACACAAGGAATCAAATATATTTTGCTCAGGGAATTGATTAATACAAATGAAACAATATAAAATAACTTTTGAAATATTTTAAAAACTCTATTACTGTTAATTTAAAATAAAAAAAATAAAACCACACATGCATATAAGCATAAAATACTGGCTTTGTATTTTTTAGGATACTCTTCAGTTTCTAAAATAAAGTTTTTTGTAACAAGAATTACTTAACAATGTAAAACTTCCTGTATTTTTGTAACTTAACTTTATTTCCCTGAAAGGGGGCTAAAGGCTGCCTGTTGGACTAATCTGTTTTAATTACTCCCACCACTGTACAGTAGTGTGTTGTCTGTCAATCAGTCAGAAGACACTAAAATGATGTCACATAAGGGACACTTAATGACATATGAACTTCAAAAGCAAGAAATAAAAATATTTGTTACTCTTAATTTTGATTTTTACTTAGTATTGAAATAGAACACTTTTGGGGACCCTGCATAAGTATATCTAGTATATATTTTAAACCCCCTCTTTGTGTTAAGTTATGTAATATATAATGTGGTTTTAAATTCATTAATAAAATAACTCCTTATTCTTTTCACAAGAATATTAAAATGGAAATATTAGGAAAAAAGTACTTGTAAAGTATGATATTTTCCCACAATACACTTAATAATGTGTTTGTTAACAGGTAATGGGCTATTATGTAAATTTATTCTCAAATGTAAATTTTCTGTTTCTCCAAAATATATCTGCTTACAACAAATACATGACAATACATAAATAACATTATGTTTATTGCAACCAAATCTAGAGTTTATAAAAATATCTGTGTTAAATTAACAATAGTAAAGAAAATATTTTTAGTTATATTGTTTCGTATTTATTAATCAATTTCCTGAGCAAATTATCTTTGATTCCTTTTGTGTGTATGTATATATATTCCTGTGTCTAGGTAAACTACGTATACTTGATAATGATAAAACCTTCTTTGAAGCATCGTACATTTGTTAATGTGTTAAACTTGTAATACTTTACTTTGTTACTCATTTAACCCATCTCTAAACTGTACAAGTTTCTCTTATCTCAAAGCCTCCCACTGGCACAGCGGTATGTCTTTGGACAATGATAGAAACTGGGTTTTGATACCCATGGAGGGCAGAGCACAGATAACCCATTGTGTAGCTTTGTGCTTAACTTCAAATTTATCTCAAGTTCTCTAATCAAATAAAAGTCACATGATCAAAGATTGCTTATCATTGGTTCTCTGTTTAAATATTGATAGATATATTATAGATATATATTATATATTATGGTTTTAATGAATTGCAATGTTTGTAGACATGATTTTTTTTCATATATTCATGAAATGAAATATCTAATCAGGTAAATTTAATGAATTTTGTATATGACTGCAAAATATTCTGATGATTCATATTTTTGTTTATTTTTATGTTATCTTTTTCAAACAATATTTAATAAATTGGCTAATTGGCTACTTAATTATTTCTGATTGTAATCATTTAATGGTTTAAATAAAAACATTATTACCATTATTGGCTATAGTAAAATATTTTCATTATCTAATTATCAGTTTATTTGAATAACAAAAGATAGTATGTGATTACTTCTTATAGCTTATTACACAATGCAAGAGTCTTACAAGTAGCAAAAGTAGGGTCACCAAAAATATTTTAACAGTTAAGGTAACAAATATAAGCTTGAGTTAGGGATAATAAACCAAAGATTATTGTACAGCTGTTACAGCAGTGCTCATGTTTTATTTTTGATTAACATGTAACTGTTAATTTTTACTCGTAATTGTTTTTATTTTTGGTTCTGCTGAATTTTGAACGTAAACTAAAATGATTATTTAAATAAAAAGTCCAGTGTTATTAAGTTGAGTAATTATGTAAGTTAGTGCAATACTAGAATTGATGTTTTAGATCTTTATTTTTTACTTTGGTATACACCTAATTTTCATCAATTGTTTACAAGTTGTTACTTTATGGATAAGTACTACAATATGTTTCAAATGATGTTGTTGTTTGTTTTTTTTTCAGTTTTATTGATGTTCCATACTTTATGCACACACTCATTTTCAGATGATCTCCAATGAAACATGTATACTTTGTTTTTTTATGACCATTGTGTATTTCTTAAAATACTTAAAATTGAACTTTAATGCAGAACTTACATCCTGATGAGGTTGTATATGGAGAAGTTTTATCTTTTATCAGAGAATGTAAATAAATATAAGATTCAAAAATTGTTTATTCTTCAACTATTTATTGAATTTACAAACTCAGTTATTTAATGCTTGATATTTTTTTCTTGTCTCTCCAATGTAGGACACGTGGGAGTCTATTACAGAGTAAGTATTAACATGTTATATCTAGTTTGTACAAGGTGCTGCAAAATGTGACTTTTTAGTAGTGTGATAAGTTAATGCTGTATCAGAGAAGAAATAACTGTTACTTTAATTTTATCTTCTCTGAAACTTGTGTTTACTCTGAAACTCTGGGTTTACGTAGGAAAAAAATACAAACTTTTAGCGATGCACTGATGCAGACAATTTGTATGGGAAGTGATATTTATAAAGCTGTTTTACCATGTAATAAGATGTGTATAAATATATTTTTCATTATGGGTAAAATGTATTGAATTATTCACAATACTAATGAACTTATATTAACCCTTTCCAGATGGGTCAGGAGTCAAAGGCCATGTCATCGTGTTTGTTGACTTGCATTCAAAATTTTATAGAACTACTATTTCATGAATTTATGGCAATAAGTTTGGTATCACACTGTAGATTATAATTCAAATTTTAATATTATACATTATTCAATTTCATAATTTAAAAGTAAATATAAAAAAAAACAGTTAAACATCGATTTTTTTTTTTTGTGTGTCACATGGTATGTTGAATGCAACACTGGTTGAAATTAGATGTTTGTGATGTAAAAATACTAAGTTTCTAGTTTTGTACGAATTAGGAACTCAAATTTCTGATATTGACAGGCTAGAATATAAAATAACCTCTTATCTTTTCTATTTGTTAAGATATTGTTCATGTAATGAATCAAACACAGTGGTCACCCACCCACCTCTTTCCATTTTTGGAAATGCTCCATCATATACACTTACTTCTATATATGACATGGATGACCAATTGAAAGCTCAGAATGTCCCCCTTGTGGCTTTGTCAGCCATTTTAAATTGTTAGGATGTGATCTCGTTCTTTTGAATCAAGATTTCAAGGAGGTAGGTTGTGTCTTTAGTCTGCTCGAAATTTCATATTTTTTTAGACCAAAATACAGCTTAGTTACTGAGCTTGATAAATTATAGTGGAATTCTGTGGTATTGATATAGTAATTTATGATTTTTTGGTTATTCAATTGTGTATATAAAACCTAAAAAAGATTTGTTTTGTGTCATCCACATGCGAACTTTTAAAAGGCTTAGCAACCTATGTCAAGCAGCAACTGAGTACAAAGGTCGTAACTAGAAGAGATAATTGTTTTGTTTTACTTCTTTATTTACTGTTCTATGTTTTAAGTAAAATAAATTTAAGAACTTATTTCTAAATTGTAATAATCTATATACATATATATAATGTATAATAATTGAAATGTGACTGTATTCTACAAAATACGAGTCTACTGAAACACAGCCAATACAGGTCACTTTGTAAAGAATAAAGGTCAGTTTTATACTATTGGATACAGTAACATGAATGCATTTGCGCTGTGTCATTGTAACTTCTGTATTGTTAGCCAGGCATGGTTGAAAGTACAATATAATAGAAATAAAATATATATATATAAATGTATAATGTTAT
>NW_013665960.1:644612-663220 GCF_000517525.1 Limulus polyphemus | reverse complement strand
TATATATATATATATATATATATATATATATATATACACACACACATATACAGGGACTCATCTGTTTACAGATTACATTTCTGCTTAACAATGACCCCTGAGTATTAGGTTTCTAATGTATTCTGCTTATTGATCACTTATATTACATTTAATGCTTTCTTCAAGCCACTTCCTGAATCATAATGTGGTTAACCCTATTGCCACAGGTATATTTTAATGTGCATGATACAAGGTTTTAGTGTCTTACATTCAAAATTTTATTAAACTACTTTTTGTTTATGTTATCCCAATTAGAATAGCATAAAATCTCAGCTAATAATCTATATTTTAGTAGTATATAAGTTTTAAGTTCTTAATTCTACAAGGCAATAATTTAAAAAATCCAGAGTTTCCCCTAGTGTGACTCACATAACACATTTTCTTTTAGCATATCATCTTCCCTATTTTATCCATAACTCCTCAAAAAAGTATGAAATTAAATGTAAATTACACTCCATAAAATCATCATTGATCAAACAAACCATAATTTTTAGTCTTCAATTTTGTTTGGTTACAGAGCTATTAAATAGAAAATCAGACCACTCCTGCCACACCTACTTATCACATTCTCTCTTTCAGAATTCGTTAATAGTTCTTTCTTACGTTTAATTATATATTACCTATAACCAATAGAAAGTCAAGATGTTCATCTATCAAATGACGTATTGTATAACATTATGTTCTGAATGGTTAAATGTCAGTTTCACTCAGATCACCAACATCATTCCTGTGAGAATGTTAATGACTAGCTTGGATGAATTTGTAATGAGTTTTGTTGCATAGTTAGAAAGCCAGAAAAATTTCGAGAGGTAAGGGAATTTGTCTACTTTTTGCATGTTATTAGTCTATATTCTTTGGTGTATTATTTAATTAAATAAAAATTATTAAGTGCATTACTATCTTTAGTATAAAAAAAATCAAGATTAACTGCTCACTAGGTCCTGAGTTACTATTGCCCGCTTCTTTGAAAACAACTGTGTTTATGGCATCTTTTATGTCTAGAGCCACTACATGTTCTGTATTGTCTCTCTCAAGAGCATCCTATATGTACTCAATTTAAGTTAAGTGCATGAGAAGGCTCATTTCTTCTTCAAGGAATGTATTGATCATTGCAACAAGAAAGTGGCCCATGTCGTGTGGTTTTAAAAAGTTATTATGTACATTAAATGAAACCTTCTGATCACCAATAGAAAGAATTTGGTTTATTTTTAATTTATAATTTTGGAAGGGTAATAAATTATTTTTATTGTATTCTGGTGTCATTATGTCCTATATGTGTATATCATTTATTAGAAATTTTTAGAGAATGTAGGAGGACATAAAAATTAGTAATTAGAATCTATAATGAAGGTAAGTGTTTTTAATTGTTTCTTAAAAAAACATCACAGTGGAATATTTTTGCCATTTAAAGTTGCATAAAATCATGCAAATATCACATATAAAAATAAGATATTTTATTTTAAAGAGACACAATATTTAGAGGGTTCATCCTGAGTTTCAAGCTATTTTATCCACTAGTTTTTTTTTTAAATGCAATAAAACCATATGACAGGTGCATTGAATTAACACAACTGTATGTTTAACAGTTAATATTCATACCTGAGTTTTATGTTTAATGTATCCTTATGTTCTTGGTTACCTACTTTTTGTACTTAATGCATTCTGTATGAAATTGATGTTTGATTGTTATGAGTTCAAGACACACTGCATGATATGGACACCTAATTGTTATTTTATGTTATTTTGCACAATATTGATCACTTATTATTATTATTATGTATTTAATCCATATTTTATGATATTACCCCCTGAGTATTATGGATTTAAGTAATTCTGCAAGATATTAATTGCTTTGTGTTTCATGCATTCTGCATGACTCCAAGATCAAAATGAGAACATATCTTCAGTCTGGTGTTATGATATAGAGGATGATGTTGAATGGCATGCTACCATGAATTTTACAAGATCTAGTTCTTATAGCTATTTGAAATGTCCATGGTTAATATCATAGCATAGTTTTATTGTTCAGTTCAGGCTGTGACTGATGTTTTATAGCATTTGCTGCATTATGGCTGTACAAGCTGTAGTAACTCTTTACTTTAAAACTTCCATGCTATTTGGACATATGACAAACACAAAGTGTTTAATGTGTTCCCAAAAGAAAATATAATGGTGTAGAAACAAAAAAATTGTGCTGTATCTACTCAACAGAATCATCTCCACACATTTTTGTTAGGTTAATAACACCCAGTCTTTTGCTTCATCGTGTATTTGTGTTATTATCCATTGCAGTTTGACCCTGATAAAGAAAGGTCCATCTTTTGAAAGCACTTGGAATATAGGGTATTGCATGTTGGCATTAAATTGATTTTTTGAACCTACGTGTTATTCTGACATCATGAAGTCATTTCTATGTGTTATAACCTTCCTGTATAATACTTTGGTTCATCAAACTTTATCAGTTTGCCTTGTGGTGGCACTATTTTACACCAAGTTTTCTTCAGCTGTTGAAGATTTTTGGGTGAAGTTATACAACAAATAAAACCCTTCACTTTCTGAATTTGGTTTTTTCAAGAGTGATTGTTTTATTACAATGGCTCCCATCCATTGGTCCACAGAAACATCCAGTGAAAAAATATCAATACTGATAATAAAAGTATTATGAATGAATAAATAAATACATATTTATAGAGTATATATATATATATATATAAGAGTATATCCTGTACTCTTAATGGTATATAAGCTTTTCACAAAGCTTTTGTGAGTCCATGGAATGATAAAGGCTGGGAATTGCTGATCTATGAAATACCAAGAAGCATGAAAATCATTTTTTTATACCTTTCAGATTTTGAAACAAAAGAAATAGCCTACTTGAAGATAATAGTGGAAGTCCATAAACACAGTTACCGAGGGTTGCCATATGAAATTTGAATTTCAGTGATTTGAAAGTGACACTCTTGTAGGAAATATTCTTAGAAATTGATCAAAAAACAATATCTTTTTTCACAATTAATATTAGTAATTGTTGAAATATAGTGTTTATTGTGTGACCTCAGTTTTATCTTAAACATTTAAAAAAAAAATTATTTTACACATTATAGGATCTGTATATTTATTATTGTTATTTATTTTTCTATTTGTAATTTTGCAGGTGACTCTTCAGACAGATGAGGTAAAGAATGTGCCCTGTGGTACAAGGTAAATTAGTTATTTCATGAAATTATAAACATTTTGTATTAGGTGTCAGGTTATACATGTGAATTGATTTTAATAAATTCCAAATTAACACCATAGATAGAATTTACACTTCAGTCATTAAACTGAAAAGTTTTGTTTGAAAATTAACAAATATCTGGAATTTTGTAGAATTTACCTTGAGTGTTAAGCTTTCTTAAACTGAAAAGTTTTGTTTGAAAATTAACAAATATTTGGAATGTTGTAAAATTTACTGTGAGTGTTAAGCTTTCTTAGAATATCTACGTTATATTTGAAGAAAAAATTCTGACTTGGCAAATATTCTTTTCTTACAAAAAAAAATAAAATCAGGCCCAATGGTAATAACATGTATGATAGATTAAGAAAATTATCAAAGAAAAGTATGTATGAGTGGTAACAAGTTAATCTAACTTACAAGTTTATGAAAAACAGTTTAATTGGTCATCAGAAGGACAAACTATGCAGCAATTAGTACAAAGTTTGAATGCAAAAATATACTACAATATTAAATAGAATTACGATAAGATAGAAAGCTTTGATTACACACAGTTTTTGTGTACTTTAACATCTGCAGTATGTAATTATTCTGAATTGTACCTATGTTTGTTTCTATGTTTACTTGATTTTTAAACTACTACCATATTTTTTGACAGAATGACTCATACTTTTTCACATAGACTTTTGATCCTTACATAATATACTCAACGAAAAACTTTTTTTAGAAATGTCATGAGGAAGACCAGAAACATGAGGGACAAGGAGATTTGGGAGCTTTCAGGTTTATCTGAACCAGTTTACTTGAAAATTGATATTAACGTCTAAGAAGCTATTAAAAGACAGAAATCTAAATTCAAATGTTTAAAAATTGAGCCTCTTTATGTAGTCATATGAAATTTGGGTATTCTCAAGGTAGGACTGACTATTATTATGAAAATTGGTATGTAAGGGAGTGTTATAAATTCGTAACTACTCTTATGTTTAGAAATTTCTATTTTGGGACTGTAATAGGGGGATCAAAGCTCTTAGAATTAACTGTATGAATTTTTACATGTACTTGAAGATTAACAAACATTTGTAACAAAAAATATGAAAAGTGTTTGCACATTAGTTGCTTCCTGTGAATTTTCACAGACAATTTACTGGAACATTTAATTAATACCTACCTATTTCATTTTATTTCCTAGTGGTGGAGTGATGATCTACTTTGATAGGATTGAAGTTGTAAATATCTTAAATGCTGCCAGTGGTAGGTAACAATTCTGAGATAAATACCTGAAATTCTAAAAAGAAGTGTAGAATGTCCTCTATGAAAAATATTTTTAAATATCTTATTACACAAATCTTCAAATCATTAGACCTAAGTTGTGTTTGCTACATCTTTTAAAGTAAAAATAAGGTTTGTAAAAACAGGGTACATGTACCTGCCATACAGCATAATGCATATTTTATGTTATGTGTTTTGTTTTACTGTCATTTGAATCAATAAAATCTATACATTTGATTACAAACTTGTTTTTATGAAAATTATAAGGTAATATATCTACATTTGATGTTTTTCTCACGTAGTAAAATGTAGTGTTTAAAAATGTAATAGGCCTAATACTAATGTCTTATGACAAAAATTGTAATCATTCTTCAGTGGCTTGTAAAAAGTGTACACTCTATAACTACTATTACTGTATCAAATAACTTATATGAATAGTATTCTTCTGTGTTTGTTGTATCCCAGCCAGCCTGAAAACTCTGGATTGAGTGAAACACATTGTTAGTAATGCATATGACAAATATGGTGGGGTTTGAATACTATTATTATACACTCCTCTAATTCTTGAAAATCCCTAAGGACTAGATTTAGAAACTAGTGTTTAAAAATGTAATAGGTCTAATACTAATGTTGCATGAGAAATTTAATTGAAAAGAGAACATATATAATAAATTTATTCTAAAATAAACAATACTGTCAGCTTTTCCTTGTAATATATGATATTTTCACAAAATGTGTCTGAGTCAGACTACGGAATTATAAATAAGAGTCAAGTAAAGTTTATATATTATAATTTAAATTTTTTACAAAATCTGTGTTTGTGATTTTCTTGTTTTGTACAGATTATGTTTACAAATTCATTATCATTTTCTCTCAAATTTACCAAATGTGAGTTCTTTATTACTTTATGAAATAGACAAATATGGTTGTGCATATTAAAGATGTTTGAATTGTGTTACATGTAGTGTACATGATTATATGATTACCCTATCTCCTCTATAACCAGTTTTCTCCACATTGGGAACTCAGTGAAGGGCTGTTGCCTGAAACATTTTTTTTGTATTCATTAATAAACTTATTATAATTTGGGTGAGTGTTTCCTCACCCACACTATTCTTTTGTTTACACAAGTTAGCTATACATTACTGTAAGAATACGTTGCAATTTCTCTTTGATTAAACTTACTGCTAAACATGTTAATGGTTTTCAGTTGACTTAGTAAAGTTTTGCTCTGAAATTAAATGCTTCAACTTCCAGACTCCAAAGTATATTCAGATTTTAATTTTTGGTTGATCTAAAAAAACTAAGTTAAAGTGAAAAAGAAATAGAATTTTCAATAGTGTTTTATCTGTGATCTATGTGCTTTCTTAAATAAGAAAATAAGATATTATATTTTTAATATCAGTCTCTCTCCTGATGGCTCAGTGGTAACTTTGAGGGATTATAATGCTAAGATTCAGGGTTCCATCCCTTCAGTGAGCAAAGCAGAGATAGCCTATTGTGCAGCTTTGTTCTTAAATGAAAACAAACATCAGAATTATTGTGATATCCCCATTTTGGTCAACAGATAGTCTGAGAGATTATAATGGTAAAAATCACGTTATTATATCAATGGTGGGCAGATAGCCCATTGTAGAATTTTGCAGCTAACAATAAATTATTACTGTGACATCCTTTAACCAAAGATTAAATAGAAATTATGAATCTGTACCTAATCATATGTGCTATGCAAAAAGTACACTACATATTTTGTAAAGGAAATACTTTTTATTTCTAAAAAAAAAAACTTAAAGAATTATCTGTAATAATATTGTAAAATACTGGTTAATAATTGTTTTCACAAAATATATGAGTGTTTTTCATTTTCTGTTGTTATTTACAATATTCAAAACAGCAACCAAAGTTCTATAATCATTAGCACCAGTATAATGTATTAAATGTTGTTTTTTTTTTTCATTTGTAGTGTATGACATTGTCAAGAACTACACAGCAGACTATGATAAAACATTAATCTTCAATAAAGTTCATCATGAACTGAATCAGTTCTGCAGTGCTCACAATCTTCATGAAGTCTACATTAATTTATTTGGTAAGAAAGAATGGATTTGTAACTATATATGTAGACATTTTGACTAACATTTAAGTACTACACGAATTAATATTTTGATATAATCAAACCAAATATAACTACCTATACTTCATATAGATAAAATGAAAGTGTAAGTCTTTTTCTTTTAATTTTTAGTTTTGTTTTATATTTTTATTTCAACTTCAGTAAAAAGAGTGAACTAGTTTTATTGTTTTTCAGAATTTGTAATGTTTACTAAAAGGATTTAGACATCTTGGAAATAAAGCTAGTAAACAAAGACATTTACTCTCCAGATAATAATAATTTATATATATATATATATATATATAACTTATTTCTTTAATATAACATATAGCTGTAAAACTAAATTTTAAAGTGTTCTTCAAGTTTTGTTAGGGACAACCTTGAGCTGCTCTTTTTATGGTTTTTCTACACATAGTAATGTATAAATTGTCATATATTTTGTGACTTTTGTTAAGTTATTGAAAAGTATATTTTTGAACCACTTCCTCTTATTTGAGTGTCATTTCTAAACTTTTTAACTAAAAATAATTTTCATAGAATAGACATAAATTTTAATTATTACAAAACAAAAGAGGATAAATTAAGTTTTTCATAAAAACACAGTTATGATAACTAGTTTTGTCTGGTATATTGGGCTTATTCAAGGATTTCAAATTTATGTAAACTTGTATATATTCTTAACTAAAGAGTAGCAGTTACTTTTAAATTTTTTTCTCCAGAAATTTGCCAAGTAAAAGAATAAAGAACATGAAGTGAATCTTGCAGTAATACAAAATAAAAATTTTCTGTTGGGACATGATACTTTTTCATAACTGCTTTTTTTTTTTTGTTGTTGTTATTTATTATAAATAAAAATTTATTTTCTTAATCATTTTTCTTTAATATTAAACAGTACACAGAATTTCAGGCTTTCCTCTTGACAAAGTATACTTGAGGTATCAATAGGCTGTCAGTTCTTAATATATTTAACATGTACTTGAGTACTTTAGAAGTGAATACAAACTAGAGGAATAATAGTTTATCTTCTGCAACACAAGTTTATTTAACTTATTCTTAGCTATACTCAATCTTTAATATTATTAACTGGGTAATGGCAATCTTTTAAAAATTTTGAATTCTACTAGTTGCCTCCTCCTCCCAAGTATTCTGATAAAAGGTAATAAATTATTTGCACTAAACAGTAAGCAAACAGAAAAATTAAACTTAGTGTATGTGTAGGGCAGTTGCTATAAAAGTCCGTCTTTCTATATGCTTCTCCCTTTTTCACTCGACTACTCACTTCCAGCTGACGTCATTGTCACATGTAACAACAGATACACATGCTTCGACTCTGAATACCTCATGACGGTCTCTTCACAGCTTTCTAGAAAGGATTGGGTCGGTATCTTCCATGTCTCTTCACGTCTCGCAACCTCTCATTCAATGTGTTTCAATAAAATTAAGCCCAGAGACTTCGTCCAAATTCATTTGCCTTTAACTTTTTCATATGTGAGGTGAAAATGAACAAACGTTTCTGAGCATCTCAGGTTGTCTTTTAGGCCCTAAATTTTCTTTGAGGCTTGATAGATATTTTAAACCTAAATTCCTGCCACAGATTTTGGTTGGATTTTGTTAAAGTATGATAAATATTAGCAACCAGTACTCTACTTTTGCCATCTTGGTCTAAACTTCATGAAATTTTAAACATCTGTTATTTCAAAAGTAAATTTTATAGCAAAAGCAGTATCCCAAATTACAAAGTAGTAATTTTAAATATCACACACCATTTCCAAATTGGTTTGAAAGAATATTAAAAATTTAAATGACTTAAAAATAATTCAATAAGATTTCAATCTGAACTCGTGGAATACATGTGCTTGTAGTTAAAAATGGTTTGACCCTATATTTTAGGTAACTTTTTAACAATCATTATCCTCTCTAATATAGTTGTACATTTTAACTAAATTTTGAAAATAACATTTAAAACATTGTTAAGTGGTTACATGCTTTTTTAAATTCAAACAATAATAGGTCTTACAAATTTTTTTGATTCTTTTAATCATAAATACTCTGCTGGTTAATTTGCAAAATTTTTTATAGGACTGCAGAATTACTTGACTTAGGTAGCACGTAGGAATTCCCCAAATCTACTCTGTATGCTCAAAACATATTGCTCTTATTATTAGTAAAACAACTGTTGAAATTGTTAGTATAGTCTAATAATTATTTTTTAATGTTTTTCACTAAGCATTGTTTATTTTCATTACTTTTTTGATAGTGATGGATTCTAACAAGTAATCTAAAGCAATTTTATCATAGATTGACATCTTTCCAGTCTCAGGTTTTATAGTGGCCTATTGGTGTTAGTGTGCTTGGACTGTGAATCCAAGACTTCATGTTTTGTTGCCTGTTGCTGCAAAAACATACACACTGCACCTTGGGGCCATGAGTGTGTTATAAGAGCGATGATAAGATTCACTACTTGGTCAGACAGGGATACCCCAAGAGTTGGTAGTGGGTAATTTTGGCTAGCTGCTTTCCCTCTAGTTTCTCAAGTCAAAATTATAGATGGCTATACGGGTAGTTTTTTGTATAGTTTTGCTTAAGAATTTCTGAAACAAATAAATGCTAAGTTTTATAGAGTTACTATTTTATTCTTGATAGTATTATCTTTTTGAAAGGGTTTAAGAGACATACGAAATGTAAATCTCTTTGCAGAACAAACCACTTGGTTCCAAGCCATATTTTAATCTTAAAAGACATTTGCCTTATCCTGAAACTATTCTCATAAGCCCAATTTCCTATTGAATTCATACAGATCTTGAAATAATTCTAAGTTTGAAGTTATAACAAGAAGTAAAAGTAAGGTCTTTTTTTTAATAATTTAATTTCATTCTTGTGTAATGATTTACTAGATAGATTTAAAATTTTAAGACATTCTACCAGGGAAATCTAAAATTATTCTTAATTCCTGTCTAAAAGTTTGTCTTTCTCTACTTTGTTTTCTCTGTTGGTTTCATAATCCATGACTTCTGGTTGACTGAGTCAACAATCTTCTGATCTTGGTTTCTCTGTTATCTTCATTGGTTGATGGAGAAGTCTAGAGTTTTGTAATCTGTGCCATTTTTCCTTTATTTAATTTCCAGAAGTTTGTCATTTAAAGCTTTCTTTTGGGTTATTTGTTTTCCTTATTGGAATATATATATATATATATATATGTGTGTGTGTGTGTCTATATATATATATATATTTTTTTTTCTGATTATTCATAAATTTCATAATTTTTGTCAAAATTTCTTAAAATGTATAATTACTAGTATAATCAAAATTACTTTGTTTGATGTTCTAGCTTTGTTTTAAATACTTCTACCATAACTCTATGGCTTTTACTACACTTCTTTTATTTATATTTTTGTCTTATAAAGTAAAAAAGTAAACTTTTATTGGTTCTTTCTTGAAATGTATAGAATATTAAAGAGTCTTCATGTAAAGTTTGCTTTTGTATTTCATATAATGTTGAAGCTCTGTAGCTAAGGTTCTCAAAATATCAGTTTTCTTTGGTTAAGATTAACATTTATTAAATCATTTGAAAGTTAAAGGAACCCACTATTAGTCTCAGTTTTATTACTTTTTAGATTATAAATATTTATTAAGCTAGTAAGGAAATGTTAAAACTCATTGTTGCTAATTGCTATTTCCTAAGCTTGTAATAAAAAAATAAGTAATGTATGTAGAAAAAATATTTTCATGTCAATTAGTGAATGTAAATAGTTTTGTAACACTAATTTCTTGCCAAAATTTCTGAAAAGAGATACATATCTAAGTTTCTAGTACATTGTCTGCTTGTAGACTAACATAATTTTATGATAAAAAATATATTGCACATGTACAATGTTGAAATTTAAAATTTCCATGTCCTGTAATTTTTTAATTAAAGACTTTTTTGTACGTTTTACTCCATCCACAGATCAGATTGATGAAAACCTCAGGACAGCACTACAAGGAGACCTTGTTATCATGGCACCAGGATTGTATGTTCAGGCTGTACGAGTCACAAAACCAAAAATACCTGAAACTATCAGAAAAAACTATGAATTAATGTAAGAATTCAATTTTATTTTATCTGATGGTTACAAAAAAAGATTAATTGATTGAGATAATGTCAGATGTACTTTATTAACAACAGATTGATAGAGTATATAAAGTGGTCCTAATATGAACTTTGGATCATTATTTTGTAAGATGGTTCCCATCTTGACAATTAGCTTATATTTAGTATAGTGTCTTCACAAGATTAAAGTTCTATTTAAAGTCAAATGGTGGTGATTAAGATATTTTAGCTTATGACATTATTATTTATTTCAGCTTCTGTGCAAAGAAATATGTTTAGGTTTTGGAATTTAAATGTCTCCAAATAATACTGCTGTTAAATGATATCTAATTAATAAGGTTTTTCAGTAGTGCATTGTCTCTGAGTTACTCTGTATATGGTACCATCCTATTTAGTTTTAGAGCATTATGTGACAGCCGTCAACTTTTCTTGTATTTGAAATGGGGTAACTCTCAGGATGAAGTGATGGATACTGACAAGGTGCTGCAAGAATAACTAGTTGGTTTCATCATAACCTAAGGTGACCATATTTTACAAATTTAATTTGGAGATCTAAGTACTCCCCTTCTTCCCACATATCTCTCCAGGGAGCACAAAACATACATGACAGGTTTGGTAACAACTGATCCAATGGTTTGCCAGTTATAAGCAGACAAACACACACAGACTTGTAAAATAATAGTTTAAAAGAAATATAGACAACAGGATACTTGTTCACTAAAAATCGTACCTCAAACAAAATGAGACTGTACCTCAGAAGAAGTAAAACAGGACATTGTTTCATTCACTAGATATATATATATATATATACATCTCAAGTTATTGCTCCCATTCTTTTAGGGAAGCAGAGAAGACCAAACTTTTAATTGCAGAACAGAAACAGAAAGTAGTTGAAAAAGATGCTGAAACTGATAGAAAGAGAGCTGTGATTGGTAAGTTATACATTGAACAGATTGATTTAAAGGTTATGATATTCGATGTACAAGTTGCTTGATACATCTGTGTCCTAAAAGATCTACAGTAAGAATTTTATAATGATTAAGTATATCATTGTGAATACCATAATTATGATGTTATCTTTGATTCTGTTTGATTTAAGCCTTTCAGTAACATTTATTATAAATACCTTTTTCTGTTGAAGTATGAAGTATGTCATATAAAACCATTACCCCAGTGATGTTTCTAAGAATAGAACCAAAAAGTGGGTTTTTAAAATAGTGTTGTTCCTTTCCATTTCAAGTATCATTTCAGTGATGTCCCCGATGGGACATTGATAAGTTTACAGACTTGCAGCACTAAAATCTGTGGTTCGAGTCTTCGTGTTGGACACAACAGATAACCCAATGTGGCTTTGCTCTAATATAAACAAATGATCATTTCAGTGATGCAGTATGTCTGTACACTTTCTATTAATAAAATAATTTGGAAAAACTTCCAAGATTCAAAATTGAAACAGTTTAACATTTACATAAGAAATGAAAAAACAAAAACCTCATTGCCCATATTGTTTTTTCTTAACTTAAGGAATTATATTTGGTTTTGACTTAAGCCCTGCCTGTTGTTTTATGATGGTGATAATTTCATTTTCTAAAAATATGGGAATCCTTTGAAGTTGACTTACAAAAATTTGATTGGACAAGGTTTGAGAGTAGTATTTAAAATAAATGTTGTCTTCTTGTAATTTTATCTGAACTATTGCATAATTAGAGTACTAGTAGAAATGATAGAGACAGATATTTTCTTATAAATGAACTTATTCTGATATAAAGTAGCAAAATTGTACTATATTTGATAAAATTACTTAGGTGTCTGAGTATTTTGTTTGGCTGCAATTTGTTTATTGTTTTTAAATTTCATAATAATTCACTGATTTCAGAATCTTATCTTTATTGAAGTACCTTATTGTATGACATACTTTACACTCAAACATTGCATAGATACTTCCTTCCAAAATCTATCTCTCAGTGGTAAGTGTGGACTTATAATGCTGACCTTTGGGTGGGTCAATACACATGGACGACACAGTAAAGACAGCCTGCTGTGTGGCTTTGTGCTTGAAAAAAAACTTCTTGTAACTCATACTCCAAAGACTAATGTTACAACTTGTATATCCATAGTATCACTCAGGTGTTTGTTGAACAAAAAGAATCATTGATTAATTACTGTAAAATATGAAATCCATATAACGTATAAAACAACATAATAGTTTCTCTAAATTGTCCAAATTTTCACTTTAAGAAGATGAGTTAAATAGGAGAAAACTGTATAATCAGTTGTTGTTGTACTTTCAACATTTTCCACTTATTATTACTTTCTGTACATTTTACTCCAAGATCCGGTTAAAACCAGAATTAATAGCGTGGTAGTAACAATGCTGTTGTTTCCCTTTACATAAACAAGTACTAAACAACATTACACTATGTACACTTCTTAAGCTGATCATAAAATTGTCATTAAAATTCACAAATAAGATAAAGTCAGTGCTATGTTTTACCACAATCTTCAAACATTATTGTTCTGGAAAGTATAAAGTAGATCATTATAAGTTCTAACTTTGTGCCCACAATTTTCTGCAGGAATTTTACTTTTACAATTTTACTTAATGTAGCAAATCAGTGCCCTTAATTGCATAGTATGTCTTTGGAATCCAAAATATGACAAGTTTGAGTTCACATCCTAAGCTTTGGGTCTTGTACTTGTGTATTCATGCTCATTTCAATTCTTAATACACCTTACAATTTTGTTTCAACAATTCAAAAGAACAATTTGCATTAATTATGTTATTTAAGGTCAGACATCTTAGAGGAAATTTTTAGTTTTTCTTTTAAAGTAATATTTTTGTAATTTATTGGTGTAGATGAGATATGTCCCCTACTGTAACTATGTAAACATTATACCCTCAGATCAGAAAAAGTCTTGTGATTATGTTTGGTTTTCTGTTTTTACTCACTTGTGTTTCATGTATTACATAAAAATTTGTCCTTTTTTTTATAGAGGCTGAAAAAATAGCTCAAGTCTCCAAAATTCAGTATGATCAAAAGATCACAGAAAAAGAATCTTTGAGAAAAATGTCTGAAATAGAAGGTAATTTTTTTTTTGAATTACATATCATTTACCTAATTTTATATAATAATTTAATTATTTTTTAATAAAAAATTGTAAAAGTTTTTATAAAGAATTCCAATTTACATTTAGAGTCTACATAATTAAACATTTAAAGATGGTACATTATTTTGCATTATGTACAAAATGTATGTAGTATAAAATTTTTTGTATACAATTTAATTGGTAAAAATTACTTGTAAAATTGTGCTTTGCTTGACTAAAGTTCTAGAACAATTTCGTTTATCGATATCCCGTTATGAAAATTATATGTTTTTTTTAGGCTTCCTTCAAGTACCTCTTTGAGCTTTGATTGTCTTCTTGATTTATCAACAATAACTCTCATCATATTGGTGAGCTGTTGAACCTATTCTTTAAATTGCAGGTTCTTGAATTTTTTCACTGTTGATTGAATGAGTAGTAGTTATCTGAGGTAAAGATTGTAAAAAAGCTGTACAGGGAAATATGCCCACCTTATTGTCATCTATTTGTTGTTTTATGCGATGGAGAAGCTGGCTGCATTTTTTTATTTCCTGGGCTTAACCAGTCTTTTCTATTTCAAGAAAAAGTTCCACAAAACAAGTAGTTCTTGTGGCCTACATTTGCCTGTATTTAATAACATGCTTGTTTGCTTACCTTAGTTAGCAGTTTTTTTGTGGTCACTCTGTCATCAAGTTGATGATGCAAGAAATATCTTCCATATCTTCTTTAGTTTGTAACTTAGCTGAGATATGCAAGGTAGACTTACTGAAATACACGATGCAGACCAATATGTGAAATATCTTTGTGGGCTTTAGAATATAAAAGTATGATAATTGAAATATGTGATTTAAACCATATTTGAAATTTAATGAATAACTTCAACTTGTGATTCAGGACTACTGTGTGAGGTCAAGACTTGCTGATTTGTATATCTCTTAATAAAATAAAAACCAAAAATAACTCGTGCTTGCTCAACAGACAATGAGAAGAGGGCAAACTAATACTTTCACATATATTAAGCTTGTCTTTTGTCCTCAGAATACATAGTATAGAAAAGCTGTTTTTATGAAAGATTGATACAAAAGTGTTAAAACTCTAGCAAGTAATTTTTACATAAGTATCACTAACAGGGAACGCAAAGTGTTTTAACACGCAGACAGTTATTATATAAACGTCACTAAGTGATTTGAAACTGGGAATGTTAAGATAGTAGAAAAATGATACACAAGTATCATTAGCCAATGTGAAACTGGAAATGTTAAAATACTAGCATACAATTATTATGCAATTTCCACTTGCATGAAGCTAGAAATGTTAAAACACTAGAAGACAATTGCTACACAATTAGCACTTATTAGCATGAAACTAAAAATGTTAAATCAATAGAAGACAATTGCTACACAATTAGCACTTATTAGCATGAAACTAAAAATGTTAAATCAATAGAAGACAATTGCTACACAATTAGCACTTCTTAGCATGAAACTAAAAATGTTAAATCAATAGAAGACAATTGCTACACAATTAGCACTTATTAGCATGAAACTAAAAATTTTAAATCAATAGAAGACAATTGCTACACAATTAGCACTTATTAGCATGAAACTAAAAATGTTAAGTCAATAAAAGGCAATTGTTGCATGTATATACTACTGAGCAGTATGAAACTGGAAGCATTATAGCATCAGCAAATAATTTTTACATAAATATTATTGACAGATTTATTTTTAATTACTTTATCAATGGTAACCTTATGTATTTGACACTGCACATAAATTTTTCAAATATCTACGTACAGTAAAACAAATGTGATAATAATATAGCAATTCCATTAAATTTTTCCAACTTCTTCCTGTTTTTTTAATGCAGATATAAGTAACAACATTTCTGAATACAAAATGGTATATAGCCCCCAGTTGCACAGTGGTATGTCTGCGAATTTACGGTGGTAAAAACCAGATTTTGATACACGTGGTGGGCAGAGCAAAGATAGCCCATTGTGTAGCTTTGTACTTAATTACAAACTAACAAAATGGTATATGTTAAGTGCTTATTATGAGTTACTGGATTGAATCCTTGGGCAAGTTTAATCAGTATCAGAACAACTAAAAATCTCATGAATGTTTATTTTAAGGACAACTAAGTATTTGTGAAAAAACAGCAAAGTTACTGCTAAACATTTTGTATTCTGAGAATGCTACAGAATCTAGTAATGCGTTGTGTATGTTAAGTGGTAAAGGGAGTGAAATATCTTGTATTATGTGCTATAGGATCTAGAAATGTATTATGAAAGGTAAATGGTAAAGGGACTGATACATATTTTGATATAGAATATGATAATGTGTTGTGTAAGTTAAATATAATGGGACTGATACATATTTTGCCTTCTGTGTGTAGAATATAAAAAAGTGTTGTATAAGTTAAGTGATAAAGAGAATGGAATATTTTATATTCTGTGCTATAGAATCTAGTAGTGTGTAAGTTAAAATAAGCCATTCAAGATGGTAAGAGAAGACTGTTTTACAGTTGAAATAGCTGATTGTTTAGTTTGTCAAGTACTTGAATATACCAGAACATGCTATGGATTTTGTGTTCAACTTATTATTATTATTAGATGCAAAAGTACCCATCCCCAATGATGGGAAAAGATTAAGTTAATCTAGAAAAAGTACCTGTTCCCAATGACAGGAAAAGTTTTAAGGTAATCTATCAATTTAAATTATTTCATGGACCTTAAAAAGGTTAATTGTGATGCACTTTTCGTTTCACTCAGAGCCAAAGCCCTGAGCTACTTATACCACCAACCATGAATAGTAATTGTTGAGCATTTCAGTCATGCTAAGAGCCACTCATCAATAACATACAGTAAATCTACATTTTTATTCTTTAAGTTACATCACATTTTAAAATGTGAATGATAGTGATTAATTCCTAACAATTCAGTGTAGAATATCCTGCTTGCAAAATAAAATTTGGCACCAACATTATTCATGCCTGTTCTCCCATCATTTCAAAAGTGAATGTTGAGCTTTGCATGCATGCATAGCTTTTCAAATTGGAGACAGACAAATGCTTAAACATGTTTTGCAATATATATAAGATTTGTTTTTTCAATTTTGACTGCACAATTTTTAATCACATAGAAAGTTAAGTCTAATTATTTTTTTCCAGACCGCATGTATTTGGCCCGAGAAAAAATTCGATCTGAAGCTGAGTTTTTTTCAAAGAAACAAGTTGCTGAATCAAACAAGGTGAGAAAGCTACATTATCTTGAGTAAACAGTTTATACATAACATAATTTCTATAGTTACTGTTTGGAACATTTTATTTTGAATTTGAATACCCAGTAAATCTTTGTGTACATCATATTTTTTACTCAATATTTCTCAGTGAACTGATAATAAAAAAGTGTAAGTGTTTTTGAGAAAGGATATGAAAATAGTATCAAGTAGATATACAAAGTATTAATTTTACATGAAAAAGAAAAAAGAATTAATTTTAAAGATTATTTGATATTGTTTAGTTTACTAAGAATAAGTATTACTAAGTATTAAAATTAAAACAGTTGTGACATACATGTCCACAGAAACATTAGAAACTGCTCTTAGAAATTGTTCAATCTTTATGTAGTTAAGTGTCATTGTCTTAACTGATAGACAAATTGTGTCAACTATAATTTAGCCTAGCGAGCTGATTACAGTAATTATACTTCTGCTAATGTTATAACATATAATACCAAATGATGTCTCACGTGTCTTATTCTAAATACTTTTCATCCTATTACTCATACAAATTCATTCTGCAAAATAAATAATGTAGTTTATCTATTAACTTGTACTGAATATAATATGGAATATGTGGGTCAAACTTCAAATCCATTACATATACATATAAACTTGCATAGATCTCAAATTAAAAACAGTTTAATGAATTCCATAGAATTAAACCATTTTAGAATTCATCCTTTTACTTCTGTTAAGATAACTATATTAGAATGTTTATTGAAGAAACCAATATACTTCAATGAGAGAGCTTCTATATTTTGAAATTAAAAACATTTTAATAATTATACTGCTTTGAATTTGAGTAATGATTACTGTATCGCTAATTTTTTCTTTATAGATAGCTTTTCTCATAAAAGTAAGAAAATACTGTATTTTTCGGAATATAAGACTCACCCTTATTTTGAAGACAAAGTTTTGGGGGGAAAAAAGCTACAGTTGCATCTGAAAGATTTTTATTGAACAAAAATTCAGTTTGATACTTTAAAAATTAGTATATATTGTTATAAACACAAAAGAGCTCAAAACATCAAAATAAGAAAAATACCATAAATCAAAAAAGGTTTACTGTTATTTAGTGTGGTTCAAAACCTACAAAATCTTTATTGCTTGCACTGTAATTTATTTATTTATTATTTAGGGAGCATTATAAATAGTTATGTTTTTAAAAGAAAAAAAAACTACTATTGTTATAAATAACACATTCAATTGAACTGAACTATGCATGCCTATTTAAATATATTTAGACATAGCTTGTGTATATCGTATATATACATACGGTGTATAGGACGCAAGCAGATTTTGATATCAAATTTTGGGGTTATAAAGAGGGGCTTATACACCGAAAAATACGGTAAGGGGTAAAAGAAGAAATATATTAAAATGGGTTGATTTTCTAGAATTTTGTAGTAATTTAGATAATATTTTTTATTCTAGTATCGATGTACATAAATTATTTTTTAAAAATATTTATCAACTTAATCTTCCTAAAATAGAGCATTAATTAATTTAATAAAC
>NW_013665960.1:643421-644602 GCF_000517525.1 Limulus polyphemus | reverse complement strand
ATGACTTGCAGGTTTCTAAAATTATTCATCAATCTATAAAAAATATTTTTACTTGTAAAAACTTAAAGCCTACCATTAGTTATAAATATATAAAAATTATACAATTGTAAGAGTTTTTTAACTAATTTAAATATAGATGAAGTTAATAATTTACCTTGTGAGTGTGAAAATAGATTATTTATTGATACTTTTCATAAACATATTATTACTGGTAACTGTTATGTGAAATACTTAAAACAGAATCTAAATACATAATTGCCACAAAATGTAATAAACAAGATATTCTGAAATCTGTTGGAAACAATATTGGTGAATACATTTTGAAACTTAACTATATTACATCTTATCTGCCCAAATGGTTTTTGGAATGGAAATTGTGTGTACTTAAAAAAATAAGATTTAAATTGTCCTGCATGAAAGTAAAGAAGTGTCGTATAGATTTATTGTTTCAACAGTTAAAAAATAAGATTCAAGAATTACAAGAAAAATATGTTATAGTTCCCATTGATAAAAGTAATTGTAAGTTTGGCTTTATTTGGAAAAAGTTTTACGTATTAATTATGAGAAATGAAATTAATAGTACACAAATACTTAAACTTATTAATCAATCCAATGATATGGTAATTAATAATTTCATTAAAGCTTATAGAAAACTTTATTTTAAACCAAATTCTTTTGTAGATTTACTTTTTTTTTGTATACTATTTTTAAACTCCATAGATATCCAATTAAATTTCTAGTTCAATAAAAACAATTATTAAACAACCAGCCATATTATTAAATAAATTTCTTAACTTTCTATTTGATAAAATTAAAAATGTAAATATTAATAATAAGAAACAAAGTTTTTGGATAATAAAATAATCAACCCATTTTAGAATACCTAAATAAGTGTGAACAAGTAAAAAATATTCAAACATTTGATTTTACCACACTGTATACCACAATTCCATTGAAAGACTTACTTTCTGTTATGAATTCATTAATAAAAAAAATTCTGTTATCTTTTCATAGTACTGGAAGAATGACAATTTAGCTCGAAAAATATACAAGATATATTAAGTTTCTGCATTTATAATAATTATGTTTTTTTCAGTCACCAGGTATTTAAATAAGTAATAGGAGTTCCAATTGGAGCTAACTATTCTACTTGTATTGCAAATTTATATCTTTATTTTTAT
>NW_013665960.1:629275-642998 GCF_000517525.1 Limulus polyphemus | reverse complement strand
CGGAGACGTAACAAACTATTGTTAACAACCGGTTCGTGGAGGTCATTAAATTCTAAGAACATGTTCGCACGAACCGGCTGAACCCCACCACTGCCCATAGAAATGACCTGTCGAGAAAACAATTTGAGTTTCAACGACAAAGGAGTGAAACTGCAAATCGATACTTTACACCAGTAAATGAAATTAAGTCCATTGCTTTATAAGTAGTGACTAAAGCTTCGAACCCTAAAGGTTTTGTAACTAGTTCGTGCGTCGTCTTCAGTCTCACGTTGTCTTCTGGCAGAAAAAAACTGGTCAACAAACTCCTACGTGATATTGTTTATTTGTTTTGACTGTGTTTAACTTGTTTCAAAAGGCAAACTCGTAAACAAAAATTCCTAAAAAATCTGGACATCCTATGTTTATAGTTGAGACACCTAGATACACTACTGAAAACTTTGTTAATTTTTATTTATGAAATAATTGAGCTAGATCAGCATTATATAATCAAATATATAAAGCTAAGTTTGTGTCTGTTTGTTCACACCTTTCAACCATCTGTTCCTTATATATTTCCACACTTCTTGAACAGTCAGCACTAAACTTGACACTAATATAGGATGACATGAGGAAGGTCATGAAGGGGTTGACCCCCCCTCAACCACACCTACTTTCTATATAAATAAATGTCAATATATGTGTATCTGTTTCTTAAATGTTTCCACATTTCTTGATCAATCAGCACCCAACTTGACACAGTCATACAGGGTGACATGAGGAAGGTCATGAGGTGGGGGGGGGGGGTGTGTTGGACCCAGTCATGTAATTTCATATTGATAGAATTCTTGAAACCAGTATGTCTTTCTTTTCAATATTAGGACCTTTATTTTTTTATTATACTTTTAACGTTTATTATGTTATGAAAAAAGAAATTGAAGTGCACTTTTCTATCCTTTGCTACAAACATGTTTTTATTTCACCTGTCCAGCTAGTACTGAGTTAAAAAATCTCGAATAATCTTGAATGAAAAAATTGTTGAAGTAGGTAAAACTGTCTTGTTTACTGAAATGTTGAAAGTTGTATGCACTTGTCACATGGAGTGCACACAACATTCATTAAAGGGTTAATTAACTTAATTTTTTGTGTTTTAGATAGAAATATCACAGAATATTCCTTTGTTTGTTTTCTGTCATTGGTGTAACTCTTTAATATTCATAACATGTTACCCTGTGTCAACTTATGGAAAATTTTGTTAAGTGAGTAGTTGTTATTTAAATTATGTATGTAAAAAGTAATATAGATTTGGGATGTATATTTAGATTTATTTGGTGATAATGATCTTTCTGCTCAATTTCATTGCATTGCTCCTAATCAATTTTCATTTGCCTAATCTTCATATGTTTAAAGTCAATGATAGATATGATCCCCAGATGATTCACCTAGGTTGTAGTAGGTGCACACCCTTTAAATGCACCTAATTAGGGTTATGAAATTTTATTTGAGTATGATATCCACACTACAGAATGCAGTAGTAACAAAATATGTAGATATATAATGATGTGAGGTAATCTTTCATTCTGTTCTGTTTTTTATAGTTAGTTAGGTAATCATATGCTGATTGTTTAACTTGTATGTTTTTCTTGTCAAAACTATAGCTACTCCTGACCCCAGAATATTTGGAACTGAAAAAGTATGAAGCAATTGCACAGAACAACAAAGTCTACTTTGGTTCCAATATTCCAAATATGTTCATGGAACACTGTCCACATGCAGGAGAAACCACAAAAAAGCTCAAAATGTCCAGTCATTTGGAGGTAAAAACAAATTTTTTAAATTCTATTTTATACTTTCTTAATGTGTAATGATGTAGAGAATAATTAATGTGTCAGTAGCTGAAGAAGATAACATATTTTATCTCATATTGTAAAACTTCTGTAATTTGAATGTTTCATCATAATTTTTTATTGGTAATGTTGAAACTTGTTAGATTAATTCAAATCTGTAGTTGTGTGATACTACATCTCAGTAATACCAGTAATAGTTTTTATGAAATCTCTTTTTATTGGTCTTGTATGGGTTTCCAGTAAGAAGAATATGATAGTATTTCAACCATAAATTGCTGAATCAGTTGAAGTGCATAACACAGATAAGAAATGTTAACTGTTTGCACATAATTTCTGTGGTTACCATTATTTGCAACAATGTATTGTCAATACCCAGTAATTATTTTTTTACATAACTTTTCGCTTAATATTTCAATATGAAGTAATAATAAAGAAACCTTGAATTTTATAAAGGAAAGAGATGAAAATATCATGCTGTCAAATAGCTGTATAAGATATTAATTCTACATGGAGAGAAAAAAACATTAAAGGAATAATTGACAGAGAAACAATTTTAAAGATTGTTTTGATGTAATTATTTTAGTTTATTTATATTAACAAAAAGTATTAGGACTAACTCAGTTGTCACATGCTTTTCCATTGAAACATTAGAAACTGCTATGAGACTAGAATATTCTGGGCTGGGCATGACTTATTGGTTAGCCTGTCTGACTGATCAAAGAGTTCACAGTCTGAGAATTGATGCTTCTGAACACATTTCACAGTTTTAGTTATTGTGGGGTTATAAAAATGATATTCAATCCTGTTATTTGGTTCTTATTGTGATGTAACAAACTATTTACAGATCATGCTTCTGCAACTAGGCATTATATATCATAAGAATTTACATCCTGTAATTTTTGAATCATTTTACCTGAAATTTTATAGCCTTAATATGGTAGTTTTGATCATTTTTATACATAAATGTGAAACATGTTGATGTACTTTATTTTAAATTGTCAAGATTCAGCAATATAGGAATTTTTGATTACTTGTTTAAGTAAATATAAACTGGACTCCATGTCAAAAAATTAAAATTATAGTACAAAGATTTTTCACTGTGCTTGTGTATCAAATGTTTAATATTAAAATCATCATTTGTTTTCCATTTATTACCTATTGGCAGTGATATTCACAAAAGTATTGTAACAAATTGTATGAATCTTATGCATAACTTCATTTCGATAGGCTAGTTACCATTCATGATCAGTGTCTCAAGTAATTAAACAGTGTTTAGCATAGAGAGAGTATACAAATATTTTAAAGTACAGTCTTTTAATATTAGTTTATAATTAGGCAGAGATCCCATGCATCCTAGAAAATGGAGAAAAACATAAATGTTTTCAAAAAGTCATGGAAAACTGTGACTTTTAACTTTATGAAATTCATTATCTGATTTACTAGCAGTTAATGATCTCATTCATCAACTAACTTAATTAAAATATGGTTAATTAGATAAAATAAAAAAATAAAAAACTGAAAAAGCATGAGGGTGGGGTAGATATCAAGGGTGATGAAAGGTTATAAAATAAAGTATCATGAAAAATGGTTGAAATGTCCTGGAAAGTTATTTTTAACCTAGAGTAGGACCTCTGTCAGTCATAAAGTTATTTTTCACCCAATCCTTGGTTTACCTGTGTAATTCCAAAACCATATAAAATAAAAATAATAAAGAAAATTAGCCTTTTACATTTTTAGGCCCAATTTTTAAATAACTACATCATGTACAAATATTTAGGCCTCTTGTAATGGTGGTTTGGGTATCTGATATTTACTAGGCAGTTTACATTTTTGGGATGTTGCTTTTTTAAATAGTCAAACCACATTTCCTTCTGACATTTAGTGTTATTGAAAGCAATTGCTTAAGGTTCAAAAGCAATCATAAAAATATTGCATATCGTTCTTGTACTCTTAATAGTGTAACATTTATTACTTACATTTTAGTGAAACATAATTATTAATCTCTTGGCATCTAATAACTTTTCATGTGTGCATTATGAAATTTATATTTACAAGCTGTCTTACAGTGTTTTTATATGAACAATAACTTGTGTAAAACATTTTGGAAAAACTATTGGATTGAGTGTATAATTTACAAAAATGTAATGAGTAAAATCTTTTATAACATGTTACATAACACATTTTTTTGCATCTAAAACTACTTTATATAAATTTACATTAATATGATTTTCCTGTTTCTTAATTTAATGATAATCCAAACAATTATCAAAACATTTATAAACCTATAGTCCAATAATGTGAATTGTATATCACCAGAAACACTAAGAGTTGAAGAACAGCATACAACTGTTTTCTAGGCTAAAACTGTAGCAGCTACAGAGGGATTATGTGAAAAAAGTCTAATTTTACTGTCCACTTTTCTACATAATAAGCTGCAGTAGTGTAGACATTCAGACAGGAAATGTTTAAATGCTGTATTTAGCTACTGAGAATTGTGTATACTGGAAGTTTTTAAAGAAAGAGTAAATTAACAAAGGCATGCAACTGAGCTTAAGATTAATCTAGTGACCTATGTAAAAGAGTACTGCAAAATAAGCTAACATTAGCAATATTTTTAAACCCTAAAATTATGAATTTTATGCCATACTGATTTTTTAAAAATTTTTTCTAAACTATTTATCTCGATCACTATTGTTTGTGAGACCATGATTTCTTTTGGTCACTGGTTCCCTAATAAACATACAAGTTACAAAAAACATAAATGCCATAAGTATTGCAATTAAACCCACTAAACACTGTTGGGGTCCTTGAATATTTTATTTAGAAAATGAGTGAGTTCATGCAATTTTTGGTTGTTTGTAACAGGGAAAAAACAAAATTATTCAGTGTGGTACAATACATGGACTCCACCAGCAGAATTTCATAATGTTTACACGTACAAAATGTTTCCTTATCAATTCTGTTTGACATTCAAAACCTTACTTAACTGAGTGTGCACAGGGCTGGTCCATTGAATCGATCCTGTATTAGAGAAGGAATTTTACCTGTAATTCCAAATTTACTATGTGTATGTACACAAAATGTAGCAGGCTTAGAGTAAAAAAAGTACAATTCTGATAAACACTTAAACCCAGATGTGTTACAAAAGAATTTATACTCAAGATATGTCTGTGAATTGATAAAATCAGTCTGACTCAGACCCTGACAAGTCGGAGTGAAAGATGATGTTCGTGTGAAGAATTAAAATACTTTTTTCCATCATACAGCTTGAATATTACATTTGCATAACCTCCAAAATGCATATCTACAATCTTTTTTTCTTATCCCTATATACAGTATCTGCTTTTTAGTCTCCTCTATCATGAACTATTGTATGGTAAAATGAATAGTTGGTAACTGACATCAAATACATACCATGCTGAATGTCATTCTATAAAAGGTCATGGTGTGCACACTTTGACCCCTATCCATGCACATAAGGTTAAACCAGAGTTCTGTGAGATTAATTGATCAGTTATATTGTACAAGTCAGAATATTGAACTTTAACTAACTTAACATTTACTTTCTTATATATTAAAAGATTTGCAATAATCTGTTCATTAGTAAGATACAAGTTATTATTATTATATAGTCATCCCCATTTGAAAGATCATATTAAAAAAGCTTTATATATCTGCCTTAATAAATCTAATAAATGCAGGAGGTAAATAACAAAGAACTTCTTCAACATATTCATAGAAAAATATTTTGTAGTGATATCGTATGTATATTGTTCTATTGTGTTTTTGTGTTTTCATTAAAATTGGTTTTATACTAGATTTGGATAAGTCACCACACTAACGTTTGATTAATGATCTTATAATTTGGAATTATTATAAATGTTATGTTTGAAATTATCAAATTTACACTGTTTTTCATAGAATTCACAACCTGAAAAGTTGGTACAACCCATCATTTATCCCAGTGGGCAAGATGAAAAATCATCCTTTAACAGTTTAACCAGTGGTTGAAATTTTATTCTTCTATGAAAGGATAAAAGCATTTGACTATTATTAATTCATTTAACAAAAAAATTTTCTGTCATCAAAAATACGGGATACTGATAATTGAAAATAGTACATTGAAAATTTCAGTTGTGTAATTATATTTTTTACATTCAAAATAAAACTTGATTCATTACTATACAATTACTTTCAACTTCAAAGTTTTTTTATAATGTTTTAAACTGCTAGTTAAAAGGTCGAATTTTGATACTTTGTTTTGGAATGATCCCCTTATTATGAAACTACTATTGTCAATTGTTGTGTGAGTATGAAGTAATTGACCTTGTACATGTGTTTCAATACCTTCTTAAAAGTTATTGTGTGAACCTAGTTTGAAACCTGTGCATAACGAAATGAAATTATTCAATTCTGATATAGGTAAAAATTTATACATAACTGAATAATTGTAGTTTATTAAACATAGGTTTCAAACTTCACATACCAACATAAGAAGTTAATCACATTAACTCTAATCTGAGAATGACTTAATTAATATTCAGTTGTGGTATTTTATACAAGTAATACTTTGATTATTTTATTGCTGCTTGTCTGTACAAACAATGTGTCAGGTTACTGCTCCTTCACTTCTGTGGGTGGTTAAAAGGCTCACATTACTTTGTTTGGCAAAAGTAAATGACTGGCTTGTATAATTTAGTGAATTAAAACATTTTTTTACAATAGTTTTCAAATCAGCTGTAGATGATTCACAGTTAAATTTTTTGTTCTTCATTAACAATAGTAAATAAAGTAAGGAAAATAAGCAGTATGTGAACTTTTTTTTTCTCTTGTGTGAGGCTGATTCAAAATTAATTTGAATGCAACTAAGTTTTTCACGTCTGCACACACTTTGTTCAAAGCTAGGATAGTTACATAAAATAAAAGGGAAGCTGAGTAAGTATTAAAAGGAATGTAAAAATTTGTTTAGCAACTTGTCATAACTTTGAAGAAGGAAATTCTATTGTGATTTGAATATCTGTTTTGATTACTTCAAGATTTGCTAATATTTGACTAGAACTATGGGTAAAATATTTAGCATATCATGTGACTGTATAAATCAAATATTATAATAAAATAATAGTTTCCAAGAAATATGTTGAATATAAATAATAGTGTCTGAGTGTGTGTGAAATGATATGGTTGGCAAGTTTTTGTTTGTTTGTTGTAAAAGACGGTAAATTTGCCACAAGTAAAGCTGAAAAAAAAGTCAGATATCACCTCTTCTCAAGTTTTTGCTGTGAATACAGAATTGTTATTCCATAGACACCAAATGTACAAATATAAGTTGCTCAAAAAAAAAGAGAGAAAGAAATGTCTTGAAATCTGTTGAAGATCAGAATAAACAGTGGTTCTACAAATATGTAAATCAGATGTTACTTAAAAATGTTTAGTAGTGTCAGAGTGGTTTAGCAGAAGCCTTGTGTCAAGAAATTATTGTATTTAAAGTGCATTGTACTACCAACATAAAATTAATTTGAATGAAATAGATATTAACAGATTTTGAATCTTGATGTTTTTATCAAAATAATATTATGTATGTATTAAAATAGAGTGCTATAAATCCCTAATAAGTATTTATATTCAATACAAAGTGTTATTAGATTTTAAATACTAACTATGGTTGTGTAAGATCTACAATATCTTGAGATTTACTTGCTTAGCCATAAGAATCTGTCCAGACTACTATTAAAAACAAAAAACAGATTAATGAATTTGGTGTGGTTTGTATTGGTTCACAGATTTTAACTTGAAGGAAAAGTATTTTTTCTGTTACTTCTTCACATAATTAGCTATTGGGGGAACACTGTTTTCATTCATAAAAGTTGAAATGGACTGGTGGATAAATCTAAAGATTTTTCATATTGAATTAATACTTTTTTGTAGTCACTTGAATTCATTATAAAATTTTGGATGGCAGTATCAAAAATATATCTTGATACTTGAAACAAAGGATTAGTGTTATTGAAATTAACTGAAGTTTGATACTTAACAGTTCATGTAACCATTTGTTTCATCCAGTTATATATATATCTTTTTTTTTTATATTCAAGCAGCATTAATGAGTCTTTGCTTTAAATATAAGTAAAAGCTAAAAAATTTGATCATGAGCAATGGCACAATTTGTCCAAACATACCTACATAAAAGTTTGTAAAACATACTGTATTCATGCTATGGAGTACTGACAGTTTCATTATTTTTGGCTAGATGATGATATTGAAAGATGGGACCTCAGATTTCACAGGAGTTTATATTACAGTATGATATGTTGGATTGAGCCTAATGAAAAATGTGACATATTTATATACATATGTTTCTCAGTGCTTTTTTATCATGTTGGTATAGCAGCTATAATTGCAAAACAGATGATTGAAACCACTCCCATAAGAACATTTGTGAATGTTAGGGAGCTAGTGTGTGCTGTCACTAAACTGAATATGATTATGTAAGAACAGTGATGATTCAATTAGGAAAAATTTAGTTTTTTATTTTTATAAACATGCCATGATTTAACACTGCCAATACATTCCAAAATAATCCGATTTTAACCAAATTAACAACCTATCCAACTTAAATATGTCTATATATATGAACATTATGTAAAATGCAAACAGACTTAATTTTTTAGTTAAAACAACTTAGGAAAATATAAAGAGAGTTAAAAACTAAAAAAGTAGTTCATATTAATTTAACGGTACTAGTAAATGTAACTGAGATTATTATTGTTATTTTTAACAGTAGGTAGTTGGTATGAAACTCTTGTCATGAATGTACTGTATGAATCAAATATTTTCAAGTCACACACTAGTCTAGTTACTTCATAACAGAATATTCAGAAAGATCTCTGTGAATTTCTGTTGAATGTATACATTTTTATGTATGTATGCATGTTGTCTCTTTTTATAAAATTTCTCCAATTAATTTTGCCAGTAATGTAAAGAGGAATCATGGTTGAGGTATCTAATATTAGATGGGATTTATTAGTTGGATTGGATTTATCAGTTTTTAAGTGTGTTTTTTTTTTCTTGTGATTTATTATCATGTTAATTCCTGACAAACTAATAATGAAAAAATAAGAAAACAAAATATCATATCTTCATTGTAAATATTTTAGTTTCCCAAGTATAAGCTTAAACCCTTTATAGCCTAGCATCTTTGGCCTTTTCAAATCGTATTTTCCTATAAAATTTAATGAATTAAGCAAGTTCCTCATTTATACAGTTTGCAGCCACCTTAACAGTTCAAGAATCATGAGTCTGAGCAGTTATATGTTGTGTTTATTTGAAAACATATGAAAAAAAGGCTAAAAGGAGTGTTCCATTAAAATTTTAGGTCTAGATTATATATGTATTCACTCATCCCTTGTGCCTTTTTGAAATACTTATTGCATTAAACCATTTAAAATATCATGTAATCACAACTTTTTCTTAAGTATGGCTGCCCTAATTGAACTGCAATGTGTTTTGAAGTCACAAATTCTAATAGGCTTTGCCAACCATAACAAAATGTATCATTCATTTTTAATTATAAAGTATTAAAGAAGGTTGGGATTTCAAGAAAATATTGTCTAATCTGTGTGATTCAATGTTATATTCAAAGTTATAAATTTCATCTGATTTAAATGTCCATATGATTATGTATTGTGATTATAATTTCAACACCTTTTCCATTGTGATTCTACCACCACTATTTTGTAATAACAGAATTGCCAGAACTGTAAAAGACTAGTATAGTTCAGAGGTAAAATACTATGATGATAATAAAATTCACTTTCTGCTAATAAATTTATCACCTTATTCTGCAAATGACCCATTGAGGAAACAATGAAGCAGAACAGCATGCAACACAGAATATAGTTTATCTATTTAGAAAATAATGTAGAAATTTTACTGTTTGTTGATCATTCATGTACAAGTTAAACATTAAGAACTACCAGTTATTAGTAACCCAAGAGCTGGTGAGAAGTTTATGGTTTTGTTTGTTGTTGTAAAAAGAATTGAAGGTGTTTTCTTGTAGGAAATTTCATGCAGAGTACGAAAATTAGTTGTAATTACTACAACCTCTGCACAAGTCCAAAAAGTATGTTCAAACGTATCAAGGTGTAGTTCAAAAGTCCAAAATCTGGAAAGTTAAAGGTAGGGTTACAAACACAAAAGTACTGGTTTTGCACAAATGTATACAGTACAATGCCTATTATCGTACTTAATGACTTGCAACAAATTAAACTTTTCAAACAGTAAACATTTAACATGTGAAGTCAATGTCAATAAAGTTTGAAATTGACTGGAATGGGTAATGAAGAAAACTTTACAGGTTTAACAGAGTAACAAATGTACAACTTTTTAACAAGGTTTTGTCATCATCAGGTTTCCTTTATTATCCAATCAAGCCATCTTTAGACTTTATTGCTTCAAAGTGGGTACCTTATCATCAAATTTGAAGTCAAAGTCATTTAAGTGCAGAAAATATAACAAAATTTCATCTGAAGCTTAATGATTTCTTTAATTTTCAATATTCAAATCAATAATCAAAATTACTTTTATCATTTAATAAGAACATTGTGTGCATACTATAATTTTTGATTCAAAAGCGTTATTTGTCATGTGAATGAAATTCTGTTAGTCTAACACAACTTATACGTAATGGGTAAAATTTTAAAGCCAAGCACACTACTACAAAATGTTAGTAAGGAAAAGTAAGGATGAATTTGATGAAATGTTTAGATAACTTCTTATAAAATTATTGGCAAATAGAAAATCATGTGGTACTGTGATTTTGTTAACTGCAAAAAAAAAAGAATGTTACAAATATTTAAAATATATGCTACAATTAAAACTTTGTTCACCAGCAAGTAGTATAAACTAATCTAAAAGGAGGTTTTAAAAAAGATATCCTGGATAAGGCTAGCATTGCCATCTAAAGAAAACAGTGATTTTATACTCAGATTAAAAACCATACACATTCGTTCAATATTCACAAAACAATGTTACTTAAAAAATGTGTAAAAGCAAATTCAAATGCAATTAAGCAAAAAAATTAAGTTTCCAAAACAAGTTCCAGAAAATTATGACTTAAATAAGTGCGTTTCGCAGATGAATAACTGACTAGACAGAAAAACTGGCAGAGAGTTGTAGATTCTCCTTTAACAGTGGTGGACACTAGGGGATGTTAGAGAATGCACCTTATACATTTGTAGATTTAGTTGTAAGGTACACAAATCGTAAGGCTCTTATATTACAGAAAAATTTGTACTATGTGTGGATTAAACCACGTTTCTTTAAATAACGAGTACACAACATATATTTTATGCATCCAATTTGTTTATGTTAGTCATTATGGCTATACAAGGTTGTGATATTCTCAAGTAACTTGCCTTCCGTACAAATATGAGGTGATAGACCTACAAATAACAGTAGGTTCATCCAGGAACTGTGGAGAGTTTCTGTATGAGATAATTGGCCTGAGTCACTCTTATAAGCATGTAATAGTCTGGACAACTTTAAAGGGCTGAACAAATGTCTGGACAGTCCCTTTCTACCACATTGTGTCTAGCCTTGCAGCTTTCTTTCTCTTGAGATTGATTGCTATTGAAGTAGCACACCGATTTCCACAAAAAGCAGTTCCTCCTCATAGAATGTATATTAGAAAACTTAACTTAAAAATGTGTTCGAATTCATCTTGTAAACTCACTTTCTTTGTAAAGTGGATGGTGTCACCTCATGACCGTTGTTCCCTGATAGCTTTGGTCGGTAATCACTTTCAGTCAATGTCATAATTGGCCATCAAACGGTATTCTAGTGCCAACCCATTTAACCTGGATGCTTCGTACTGCATTGAAATATCTTTGTGGGCAGAAAAGACGTCACCTTCTAAATAGAGCATACGAAGCAACTAGAACAAGGTAATATTAATGACTTTCTGGACCATGTGTTGCCGTCATGACAGTACAGAAACTAAGAAATCAAATATTTCGAAAATTTCTACATCACTACAAAAAGTAAAAAAACACATGATATGCTTGCGTATCAAAGCTTAACAAAAATTATGTTAAGACTTATAGAAATGTATTTTTTCAGCTGATGGTGATCAGTACCAATTTAAATCTACAAAGCACTGCTAGAATATTTAGTTTGGGATGTTGAAGGTGGATTTTTCAAATGAGCAGACCGTCAGATAGTTGTATACCATACTACGATAATGAGCCCAAAAGTGAACTTATAGCTGTTTTTAATCAAACGAAAGTGATTTTGATATATTTAAAATGTATTAAATTTACAATCAACATGCATTAGTTAAACAATCAACGTTCCCCCACCCGGTGGGTCAGCTGTAAGTTTACAGACTTAGAAAGTTAAATCCGGGATCCGAATGCTTGTGGTGAACACAACAGATAGCCCAATGTGACTTTGCGCTAAAGCAAACTACAATAAAGTGGCTGAATTATACATAAATCAAAACGTGGCTTCATTCAATATTATTTCCATGCTGTCATGACCTTTGGGCACTCCTATTTGCACCCCAATAATTTTAAATATGCTTGTCACTGTCGCCTTGAAAAGAATCAAGCTTGTCCACTCTCAAAAACAGAGATGTAATTATTGGTTCTTTGACGCACAGGAAGAACTGACGGATGCTGGTGTTGGTTGCTATGGTTATAAGGCCTGATGCTGAAAACTGATATCGGTTACTATAAATATGCACTGGTTAATAAGTAATGATGAGACATGAAGTTGATGGATAATGTGCAACACACCAAGTGATAAAAACAAAAAACATGATGAATCAATTGTTGTTGATGAAATATTATTTTGGGATATTCATAGAATTTTTCAACGGAGTGTTTATAAATAAAATAAATAAAATTACCTATTCAATCTAAATGACATGTATCGATAATATAGTGTACATACTGATTTTTATTCGTTTGGATTTTAAAATACTCGATTTGCCCGATCGAATTATTTCCATAGTTTGCAGGTATTCATGAATGTTTTATCACGACATTATATACATTTTTCAACAAGGTAACTTACACCAAAAGTTTTTATTATCTACATTTATCTTGAGTATTGTTACATGAATTGTGTTTTGATCATTGAAATATACCTAGATTTGTTTGTGAAATCAAGTATGATATTAGTGAAAAAACCACAGTAAACGGAACAAACTGTCTGAAGTCTGATATCAGAGAAACTAGTTTAGACACACCTTTCACTGGCCCCTAAGCTTGTAATTTTTTCTACCAATCAGATTTCAACATTTTTGGGTAGCATGACATTTATATTTCTATGACTTCCCTATTTTCAACAAAGAATTTATTGTTTGAGCTCATTTTTATGACCATGAAACTCTTCTTAGCTTTTAGAAGAAATACACAATAAAGCTTACAATAATCAGAAAGAGGATATTCTAAGTTTTCAGGCCATCTAATTGAGAATATAATGGTATCAGTTAAGCATTATCAATTATTTTAATTTCTAAATCTAAATAATGTGCCTCTACATCCAAAATTGAAGTACTTTCAATTTCTAATTCTACAGGATAAATAGTGTTAATAAAATTATTTATCTCAGGATTATCTATACTAATTGAATCATCTATATATCTGTAATTTAAAGCAAAATTTCTTCTACAGGATAAATAGTGTTAATAAAATTATTTATCTCAGGATTATTTATACTAATTGAATCATCTATATATCTGTAATTTAAAGCAAAATTTCTGGATTTATGCAATTCTTAATAAACCTATTCTCATAAAAATAAAGATATAAATTTGCAATACAAGTAGAATAGTTAGCTCCAATTGGAACTCCTATTACTTATTTAAATACCTGGTGACTGAAAAAAACATAATTATT
>NW_013665960.1:627092-628435 GCF_000517525.1 Limulus polyphemus | reverse complement strand
TTTTACATGCTGCTAGTGAGAGAACCTGTTGTTAAAATATTTGAATCCCACCACTGTCTATGGGCCATCATAGTTAGTGATCTGGTTAACATTGCTGTATGTACACTGTACATTGAAGCTAAGTGACACTAGAGGTCGGAGCAAATACATTCTTATAGTAGGTGTGTGAATGCATTCACCACTCGTACTGTGAGATGTGGCACACACACACTAGATCCTATTAGATGATTGTCCTAGAAAATGCTAAGTTAGTCGTTACTTCTAACCTTACTTGATGAACTTCTGACCTAACATACGCTCCTGTTGGTTAAGTAGTAAGCTTGAGGAATTTTAGTGCTACCATTCATGGTTTGATTTCTGCAGTAAGATCAGTACAGATAACCCCATTGGGCAACTTTGCACTTCAAAACAAAAACTGACCTATCACAGATTGAGCTGACCAAAGCTTTCAATCTTAACTTTTGATACAAGAAACATTAATTATGTACCATTGGTTATCTTGTTCTCACCATTGTTATCAGTTGAAAATCCTGACCTGTGCTAGCAAGCGTGGAAGATGCCTATTTCATCTTAAAAACAATTAAACAATCTGCAAGATTCACCATCATCTTCTGGAGTTTCAGCATTGATGTATATATGAAGGTAATTCTACATTTTCTTCTTTTTTAACTTTATTGAATTTTTTATGTTGTTTTCTGTTTACAATGAGTATTTGTACATGTTTATTAAATGTTGTACTCATTTTGTTTTATTTAATTACTTTCAGTCCATTAGGCTTAATTTTCTATATGTGTTTTAGTTCACTGTATATAAGTTTGTAACTGTTTTCAAGTTTATGTACACTTTTGTTTTGCAATTTTAATGTTGCGCAGATATCCCTCGTGTAGCTTTGCGCGAGATTCAAAACAAACAAACAAAACTTAACTTTAGTGTGTGGTTTGTTTTAGTGCATTCAAAAAACAAACTATTGGATAAGTTGTTTGAAATTTGAGATGAACATCACACAGTTAATTTAGTTTCTGCAAAATAAATTATTTTATGCGATATTTGTATGAATTCACAGATTTCAAAAGTCGAAAAGATTTCATTGCGATTATTATAAGACAAAAATGTTTATCTTTGTTGTAGACTTCAGATACTGTCTATGTCTTTCTACATTCTTGTTAAACTTTATAAAGTGTTTATTCTATAAAATTGTAAATTTTATCTTTTTTTTAATTCTTAATTGAAAAATGTCGAACGTAGTTTCACTAGGTTTACGATCACTGGCATACAATAAAATTCAACGATAAGTTTACGGTGTGTGTGTATATATATATATATATATATATATATATATATAT
>NW_013665960.1:609893-626104 GCF_000517525.1 Limulus polyphemus | reverse complement strand
CAAACAAACAAAATCACAATAAATAAGTGGTTACAAGACTACATTGTATTACAAGATAAATTAACTGTAAACCGCCTTGCCCTGAGAAAAGCGTGGAACCATTGGATTACAAAAATTATATCAAATAAACGAGTAGTCGTTCCTGCATGTGTTAAGAAAAAAGATTTCAAAGTTGAATTTTACTCAACAATAGGTTCATTTATTTACTTTTCGCAAAATTTGATCTTAGGTTGATTACAGCGCTCCCTGAACGCAAATATCTTTGGGAATTTTCTAGTTTTTCTCAAGTATTAATTCGGCACTCATATAATCATATATATCATCCTAGGAGGAAAGCCGAAATAGATTTGAACCCTGTAATTTCTAAATAATTATTTAGTTTTATCAATTTTAGCCAGTTACGGTTTATCAATGTTGGTAATGATGGTGTGATGCCTATATTTCAACTTTAAGAAGCTATATGATAAAATTCAGCACAAACTAACTGATATTTTAGTTTTCAAATATACTACGCTTTAGGTGGAAGCCTGTCTTCTGGTGAATAGAACCAACTGCTTGATGGAATATTAACATTTAATCGAACCGTTAACCTTGTAGGCCTATGTAACTGTTTGAATAGAAAAGAAGATAACCGAAAAGAATTATGAATATATATATAAATCGATACTAAACAAGTTTAACATATATCGAAATAACACCGAGAATTTCCTGTTCCAGAAAGAAACGATCACAATACAAAGTCTTACCTTATTTTTTCGATAGATTGTTATAGTAGCATACATTTTAAGTGACTACAAGAATAGGAAAAAAATTAGCGCGAAATAAAAATGCTATGTAGGGCTGGCTACTGGACTTGAGAAAAGGAACCAAACAAGATAGGGATGGAAGTGGACATATTACTTGATCGGCTAATAATCACATAGCAGACTAAGCTGTCCTGCCTTAAGTTACCATGGGTATCGTTTTTAGCGTTATTAGTCCACAGTATTACCCCTTTCCACTGGGTAGCATGCAATGGCTTTAACGCTAACTACTTGGCTTGTTTGGGTCATTTCTATTTCTATCATGCCAAAGACTAATGCAGCTCGATGCTGAATAGTCAAATATCCGTTTTTATATATATATAAAAAGTTTCATTCATCGGTTCTACCACTGCAGCAGACATTAATAATATACTACAGTGCACCCATAGCACACCATGAAACAATACATGCACATTCACCAGTATAATGACCTGACCTCCTCTTCAACATATATGCATGCATTCCACTGTTCTTGTGATCAAGCTTGTCTATAATCTTCCTGCATCTGCTAAGTTGAGTGAAATGGGTAGTTTTGCCTATCTTTCTTCGGGACAAAATACAAAAAATTCACTTTATAAGACTCTACCACCACTGCTTTGCTCCTTCATTCTACAACAATGTCTGGTTAGAGGCATTGGCAGTATTTGCTGTATAATAACAATCATGAGACGCCTGGCCCACTCACTGGAACTCATTGTAACAGTATCATAGTACCTGGATGTGCTTGCCTGCAATGGGTAGCCCTTGCATAACACGAGCATTCCATAATGTAAGCATTTCAGGCTTAGACACAACTACTACAGCTACTACCGTGGGCTTCTTACTCTCCTGGATCTTGCTTGAAGTTACTACTTCAAACCTAGTCACCACAGATACTGACTCTGTTATGGTGAAGATGTCTCTAACATCCAAGTGATGCCACATCATTTCCTTTGGCAGTTCATAGATAAAATTTTCCATGGGGATACCGTCACGCCCTTCTAATGCGAATGTAAGAAATACTTTTACATGTAGGTGATGCAAATCATCTGCAATCAGTAAAGTTCTGTGAAGGACCTCCCTTTCGATTCTTAAACTCAGTCGAATGTATTGCTCAGTTTTACACCAAATTAAAACATTTGCAAAACTAATTATTTGTTGTTTCTTATATAAGTGCTCAGTCATGTCAAGCTTTGATCTGTTGAGGCTCAACATCAGGCATTGCATCACCTGTTCTTGATTCCATTCATTCCAAGCAGTAACTTACTTGAAACATTTAAAGAAGCAGTCTGTGGTTTCCTTAGCTATAACCTTGAATACTGGAGGTGAAATCATGCTTCTCCTCGCTCACAGGAACCTATTATTGCAGAAACGAGACATCTATAGTAGTGTTTTCGTCAACATCAAGCTGATAATGTTTGATCTCTATTCCTGAATGACAGAAAAATCAATGTCCATAGGAAAGTCATTTTCCAGCCTTGCATGATTCTAGGGTTCTGTATGACTCGCGGTAGGCTTAATAGCAAGACTCCCATTTTGTAGATGCTGTCATCTGCCTTATAGATTACAACCTTGATTATCACTGTCTCACTAGTGACAAAACAGCTCCAACTAGTAGACATTGCTCATAAGCGGGACATCAAATCTATTTTTGGCTGAACACAAGTGACAACAGCCAGAATTTGGCTTGGGCTTCCCTGACTGGTGACATTCTTGGTATCATATAAAGGCCTTCCCACTCAGTATCAGGTACTCCATTCTGCAAATCACTATACTGAACCTCAGTTCTTCATGCCTTATGTAAACTAAGGGTAATGTTCAGGAAAATATGTTCAACAGTTATGGGGGTCTCAGGCCATGATACTTCTTCCTAGTTTGTGGCTGTATCGAGGCAGTATGCATAACCTTTTGCAGTATTGACGAAAGGCCCACATCCAGGTAAGGAAATCTAGACTTCGTTACTTCGGATTGCAGGCTATCCTCAATGTTCAACTTATCCCCTTGTATATAAGTCTTTCATCTGGAAAATTTCATTTCCAAGTTTCATTGAAGTACAAACTTATGCTTCACAAAATGCAAAAAAAAAAGCACAGAAAATTACACATAAAATAACCCAACAAAAACGAATCTTGTGGTCAACACCAAAATTTCTCCTTACTGCCTTACTCTGTGGTATTTTTATGTTCAGTTATTTACCTTTAAGGAATTAACAACAAATAATTGGAGGAGGAACTAGGATATTTATCACAGATTTAAAACTAAAAATTTGATTTGACTGATTCGAAGAAAAGAGACTGGATACAATAGTAAACAAAGTTTACTCAACATCTATTTATAAATCACAAATCAAGAGATGAGTGCGCAGGACATCAGATAGCACTTTTAGATCATAGAAAGATTTTTTGTAGATTATTTAGATTATGTAAACATTATTTTCTCAAATACGAGAGTATGAAATTATATATTATTAAAACAAGTATATCATCCCTCTCAGAGTGCTGGCACTACCCACATTAATTTTTATCCCAAATGAAAGTAGGGAGAGTTTAACTTCCTGGCATTTCTAAATGTATATAGGGTAATGTTATCAGAGAAAGTGCATATAAGATAATCAAATAAATCTCCATCGATATTGTCTCTCAGAATCATCTGAAATTACATAAGTGGAACACAAGCGTTGATTATATAGAACCAGAACATGACACAAAGCTTGTATTCTACAATGCAGGTTTCTTATATGTGAAACTCTGTAACCACTCTAAAAACACATTAATCTGGACAAATATTCGGCAGCGAAGACTACTTACTTTTTAAACTAAGAGAAAAATAAAATATTTCAAGTAATACACTACCACTGGTGTGCCACCCATGACTGCAGTACCTTCCTGGACTACTATAGCTACACCACCACCTCAGCCCATTACAGAAGTAAACAGGTTAGCTCAACAACATCATCTAGTTGAGAAACTGACTATCATGAAAGGTACCAAGGGAGGAATATCAGGCATAAGCAAGGTGAATGGACGAAGTAGTGAACAAAGATCAATTCATCTTACTGCACATTTAAAAGGAATAGTTTTAATAATCTTAAGTAATTCTCTGAAGGACAGTCATAACATATCTAGTGTCACATCAGAAGGAAGTTTCTAAAGTTAAGGAGCAGAGATATGGAAAAGCTTGCCTAATTATCTTATCCTGATCTCCGTGTGAAATGATGGCTTTGTTGGCACATGGCCAATTCATGAACGTTATAATGGTTGAGGATATGCAAGTTAAGCTAAAGAAAACTAGATGTACATCTTTTCAGGTGAGCAATAGAACTAAAATCAACTAACCCTTTCCAGTTCGATGAAAACCTTTCAGGTGTCGAGTATAGACCCGTACGTAAAATTTCAATGAAAATAATAATTCTAACTCTAGTTTAGCCAATTGCTACTGAAATATATTGATATATTGCCATTTTGTGACAGTTATTTAGTGTATTTGTTTAAAAAATTAAAATTGTTCAAACCTAGATTTCTGCACATCATCAAAAAGCCTCCTTGTAAATAATGCACATATAGACTTTTTGTTTTGCTCATATCCCAGGGTAAGGGTGTAAATTTGGTATATCTGGATTTTCGGAAAGTCTTTGACAAGGTGCCACATAAAAGGCTTGTAAAAATTATCTCAATTGGTGAGGGGTTAAGTTAGCTAATTGGATGGAAGATTGGCTGAATGGAATAAATCAGAGGGATGTTATAAATGAAGTTCAGTCAAACTGGATTATTGCCATAAGTATGGTACCTCAGGGCTCAGTCTTAGAATCTTTGCTCTTTTTGATTTACACCAATAACATAGATGAATGAATGGTCAATAAATTACATAAATTTGCTGATAATGGTCTTGGGTGTTGCTAGCTGTGAAGAGAAAGCTGCTTCTTTACAAAAGGATTTAGATAATTTAGTGAGTTTGGCAAATAAATAGCAGATGGGTTTTAATTATAATAAATTCAAGATAATGCATGTGGGTTATCATAATTTGAATAATAAGTATAACTTACGTGGTTTGGTTGTAGTTAAGCACAAAACTACAAAATGGGCTATCTGTGCTCTGTCCACCACGTGTATCGAAACACGGTTTCTAACATTGTAAATATAATTTTTTGTAATAGTTTTAGTTTAACTTAGAGGATGGGACAGTTGAGATGGATCAATAGGTCTCTTGTTGTCCATAAACATTACGTTATGTTAATATATGTTTATATTTGTTGAGAAACTGGGAGATACTCTGTCAGCGATGAATGTATCGAGCAAGTACACGAAAATCACTTCGGCGTGCTTCAGGAGAACTTAACATACCAAAAATATTGCTGCTCCGTGTTATTCACAAATGTTTCATCTGTATGCCTACAAACTTCTGTTGGTACAGGCACTGTGACCAAATGACAGACCAAAGAAAAAGGCATTTGCGGTGAGCCTCTTTGACTGCATAGATGAAGACAACACATTTCTAGTTTGTGTACTGTTTATCGATGAGGCTATCGTTTGTACCTCAGGTAAAGTGAATAGTCATAATGTCTGCGTTTCGGGCTCAGAAAACCACATGATACAACTGAAATCGTGCATGATAGCCCAAAGGTGAATGTGTAGTGCAGTCACAGGTGTAACAGTATTATTGGTCCTTTCTTTTTCGCTGAGAACACTGTCACTGGAATTGTGTAGAATGACATGCTGAAACAATTTGTGATCACACAACTGGAGGAAATGCAACTACAGATAAGCTTTCAATAGGATGGTACTCTACCTAACTGGATGCTTCCTAGATCAAACATTTCCGAGGCGATGGAGTGGTTGGGGTGGGCCAATTTCATGGCCTCCACATTTGCCAGACATCTGTCCACTAGACTTCTTTCTTTAGGGGTATGTTATGGATATTGTGTATCACACACCTATTGCAAACATCACGGAGTTGAAGACTGGGATAACGGACACCATCGTCACTGTAACTGTGGACATGTTGCAGCAAACATGGACTGATACCGAATATCAGTTAGACGTGCTGAGAGCCACTAATGGTGCTCACATAGAATTATATAAAAACAGATTGAGTTTGGCTACAATATGTTTAAAACTGCATGGTTGTGTTTTATTAGTTATTTAATTATTAAATTTTGAAATAGCAAATATAGTTTTGGATCACCCTGTATAGTGGAAAGTTTAGAACATTTAGGATAAAACCACATATCTAGGATTTTTTGAAGTTTCTTTAGACCTTCCTTTCGTTCCTGAAAATGTTTTCATGTTAAAGTATATTTCTGTGAAAGCTGCAGAAATGTTTTTCAACGACAAGACATTGGGTAGTTCATATTAGGTTTAATGAGTACAGTATCTAATGGCAAAATTTCCTGTTTATCTAATTCTTATCTATTTACTATTATTATTAAGTGCGCGGTATTAAAAAAAGCACAAAAGTAAAGTACTTTATAATTTATTGAAAAGAAAGTATATTTATTAGATATAAACTTATTTTGGTCAAGCATATTGTTAACAAAAATACTGTTATCTCAGCTGACCTGACGCCATTTTGAAAGGTCCGGTCCTAGATCAGTAATAAATCTTTGTCAGTTTATGCCGTTTTTTTTTCTTTCTTTTTTAAAGATTAATAGGCAGAAGTGGCGACTATTGCAAATGACAAAATAAAGTATAAAAAAAAATATTATGAGAAATATCAATCAAATTGAAATTAATTTATATATAAAAAGGAATCTTCTTAAAAGAACATCAAAGAATTATTATTATTATTTAATTCCACAACACAATAACTAATAGAAAAACTTAAATCAAATTACATTAATGAATTTTAACCCGAAGCTAGATGGTATATCATACCGCTGTGCCACTTACAACGCTAGAAACCGGGTTTCGATACCCATGGTGGGCAGAGCACAGATAGCCCATTGTGTAGCTTTGTGCTTAACTTCAAACGAACAAATAAACAAGTAAGAAAATAGAGTATCGAAAGAAATGTGTTAAAAATATCAATCAAGTTGAAACCAGTAAGTAGAAATGGAACTATTTGATTAATAATGAGAAAATTACATTTAAGACAAAATGAAGTTTCTTTATTGTTTTTTCAGAACAATGTCTCATAATTTTTTGGGGGAATTTTACAACCTATGAAATGATGTAAAGCTTAAATCAAATTATACGAATTTTTAAGTTTAAAGGAAGTTTATTTTATGTTTCATACAATTTGTTAAATATTTCTCCTGGATAATAAGAAACGTCAAGGGATATAAATGACGCAGTTGAATGTTCTAGTCTGGAAAGGGCAGAGTGGCCAGACGTCTCAGTTTTGACAATTTGTCGTAGTGTCTCGAGAAAACTTCTCGGGACATAAAAAAACTTCCCGGTTTTATAATGGAGACACCAAACTGTCAGTCACATCGAATCATGAATTTAATAAATAGGCCTACTTGACATGCTCAATCTTGTAACAGGCACTATCCTGCCGCCAAACTCTCGAAACTTATGTCTCTGCGTATTTGAGAAACCCAACTCTGTGCAGGTCAGAATGTGGAGGCAAGTCAGGCAATACTCGTCGTCAAAACACTACACGGTCATTTAATGAATTTTATGACTATTTAATGAAAAAAACAACATAATTTCAACGTTACATCTATTTTTCGCGAAAATATGTCTAAAAAGTTTCAGAGTAATGCTAAAACCTAAAAGTAGTATGTTTGAAAATGTTATGGATTCTTAGATAAATCCGGATATGAAGTAACCTATTTTAACTTTTAAGATAAATTGGATAAAGTGAATAATTAAATATTTCTTGAATGTATAATTTCACTGTTTTTGGCAATTTGTTTTGTCCATCACTAAAAAAAAGTGATTGAATTTTTTTTCAAAACAACGCCAATGTTAATCAACTTGGAAATACTGTGGAACAGCCCAACAAAGTTAAAGTTAAATTGTTTCAAATTTGTAATAACCATTTTGAAATTATGGGTAAGGGCTGGACTGTCCCTGGTTTTCGGTTTAGAAATCTGTTCACTCTAATTAAGGAAATGTTGGAAAGAAAGGAAAATGCTTATTTTGGTTGTATTCCAGAAATATACAGAGAATTGGCATGAATCATGTGAACTGTGCTGTGAGCAGAAGCTTTCTTTGGAGGAAGGAACGTGGGGAAACTACAGTTGTACCGTTTTTGAGCTCTACTTGGTGTCCTCACGCGTTTGTCATTAACCGAACAACTCGTTCCGTATTTAAATTTCCTGTTCATAACGAAACCGACCAAGACCACGGTTAACATCGTAGTAAAACTAAGTTAAAAGTGCCCAATTTGCGAATTAATAAATAACAATTGAGTTAGCGAAAATAACATGTGTCGTAACTAGTAAATTAACGAAAGCACTTAAACTTTAAGTATAATAAACAAATCTTGTTTTGTAACTTACGATACTGTTAAGCTTAAAGGCAATAAATAAAGATGGATCCAGGTAAGTTAGAGTTAGGCTGTGAGTGTGAATGTGAACATAGACAAAACTTTAATGCGTAGATTTACAGAACATTTAGGGATTGACTCATTCATTGACCGATTCAAATTGTACGATTCATTACGTGAGACATTAGTAAAGTTTGACTTGTAAGTTTAATCAGCTTTACTTAAGTAATTTCTGCTTTTGTTTTTAAACTTTAGCATTATTACCACTACTAGTACTGGTAGTAATATACTATACAAAGTACTGCTACTAGCACTGTAACAGTATGTCACAATACTATTACTAAGCCAAATTGTATTTATTTTATAAATCTCAATATTTTAAATTTATTAGTATTACTATTAATACGAACAAAGTATGAGCTGTTTTATGTTACAACACATATTCAAAAACTTTTCAAATTCCACAAAAAGAGTGTGGATTTTTGTGTACTGAGGTTAAACTTAAAGGCAACAATAAAAGAATGCCTAAGATTAAGAAAATCACATCTATGGGAGTTAGGAAAAACTGATTAATTAGATTGTAAAATAGTTGGATGGGACATGGGGGGGATGGGGAGCGTTATTAAGGGAGACCAGTGAAACTGAACTTTTTTGACTATTACTACTACTAGTATATTAGTGGAATGCTCCAAGTGTCAGCGTTTAGACCTTTGGTTTTCTTACTTACATTAAATGATTAATGAAATTATTGATAGGAACATAATTTTTAAATTAGTAAAGTTTGATGATTACTTCAAACAACTGAGTATGTGTACAATCTCTTGTTGTTGTTTTTTGTACAATTTCTCACTTACTGTTGCCAGTGTTGAATCATTCTAGAGACCAGATGTGTACACACTGTCCAAAGTGAGCCTGAACTAGTGATTTGTTTAAAGAGGTTTGAATTAACGTTATATGTATGAACTGATTTATGGTAACGTAAATGCATTGCATTACTGTTTTTAAAGGTTATTTGGCAACTTACCAATTAATCTAAGTCACACAACTAGAAATACCAAGGAGTTAATGTCATCAGCAAACATTTATTAATTTGCATATTATGCCACTAACAATAACATTAATATAAATGAGAAAATGTGAAGGCCTAAGCACTGACTCCTGAGCTACTCCTATATTCTATTCAACTCTGTTACAATCTTCAACTGACTAGTCTTTTTCTTTTTTTTTTGTAATTTTCATATATATATATAATTTAAAGACAACAAGGGACCTGTTGGTCCATCTATGCCACGGGTCGGCAGTCTGAGGCTCACGAGTTTCATGCGGTTTTGTAAGGAGATTTGTGTGGCTCTTGGGCTTTACTGTTACAGTGAAAAAAAAATTGAGAATCTTTCAGACACAGTGGGTGTTAAAAACATAATCTAAACATTTGCAGTTTTTTTACTTAGAACAGAGTCTTGCTGTTAACATTCTAGCTAATTCCTAAAATGCCTTAGAAGGCTTAGCTAGACAAAAAAAATCCACTGAGGGGACTTGAACCCCTGATTTTAGTGTTGTAAATCTGAAGACTTACTGCTGTCCCACTGAGGGACCTATTGTTTTGGTTGTTGTCGTAGGTTAGACCGTTAGGGCATATTGTGGCTCTCAAAATATTTTGGTCTTAGACAAAAAAAAAAAATAGGCTCATTTTCTTTTGAAGTGCTACCAACCCTGATCTAGGGTGTTCCAGCTATTATGCTAAACTCAAGAATAAAACACTTAAGTCTAGCCCTCATCATTCCATAGGTGTTGAAGCAAAACAAAAGTGTTTATTGGAGGAGGAGGGGGGATCAAAGCTTTCAGGGAGTTTCAGAAGCTTACTTCATTGGATAATATTTGCAATTAGAGTGGTAGTTTGAGCCCATTTTAAAGCAGAGCATTACAATGAGCATTGGGGATAAAACTAAAAAGATTAATGGGAACATACAGTGTTAGTAGTTTAATGACCTATAGAACCTTAGTCACAGATTTATTTTAGAATCATTATCTGTTTATAGTGAGTAGAGCTGGATGAATAACTTAACTAGTATAATTGATTACCTATGAGCATGGATTACATTGATTAGTGTCAATTGGTGTCCTACCTGATATTCAAAATCAATTATTTGGTGGTGAAGAATTGTAATCTTTTATTCATTGTAATGTTATACTACATTAAGTATTAAGTTTAATACTGTGGTTCAGGAAGGTACCAGATATTTGCTACTTGTTAGTTAATATGTGTTTTTCTTTTTTAAATCTATGTTCTCTTAATTTCATGTGGGTGCAGATAGTTGCTAAAGAAACAGCTTCACTTTTCCATACTTTATTTGCATATGGGAAATTGTGTAATGGTCTAGGGCTTCCCCTCCTTTATGATCAAGAGAGAGAGATAGTGGACTAAAGTTTCATGGGTGGGGTATGTGCTGTAAGCAGCATGATTTTGTTAATGTTATCAAAATTTGTATTTATAGGATAGCCTCTCCCTTGTTAGGCAGAGTCATTTAGAATTTGAGAGACGTATCATTGAGATTGTGTGGACTTGAGATTTTAGAGATTTAGACTTTGTGAGGGATAGAGAATCCTGTAAGATTTCACTGCAGTTTAACTTGGGGGATATTTGTTTTTAACTTTTAACCTTTTTGTTTGTTGTTTTGCTTATGAGGGGAGGACATTGAATTGGTGAAAGGGAGAGAGAACCAATAAAGGTTTATTTTCATACCATCTGTCTTACCAGTTACACTCTTGCACAACAGACACTCACTTTTTTGTTTGTGTTTTAAATGAATGTTGTTGTTTTGTACATTTTGTATACAGTCTTTCTTTGCATCAAACTCAGTCAGAATTTAAGGAGAAATAAACCCATACTTTGCAACTTTGTTATAATATTACTCACACTTAAGTGTACTTTGCCCATTTACTCTGATGGAAATTCATGTAATTGAAAATACCACAATATTTTAATATTGTCATTTCTCTTGTAATGCCTTATCATTTCTCCAATATAAAATAATGTTTTGGGACAACATGGGACCTATTGGTCTATTTTGGCTGTCCCATTCTTTAAACTAGACTAAATAAATTAAAAAAACAAATTTAAAGCTAACCCTGATCATTCATATACTTATCAAGCTTTTTCTTAAACTCACTTAAACTTACTGCCTCCACAACAATCGAAGGCAACCCATTTGAAAAGCCAACCACCCTGTTAGAAAAATATCTTAGCTGAAGATAACTCCTACCCTGCCAAAATTTATATCAATTTCCTTTACAGTCTTAAACACCTCAATCAGATCTCCTCTAACAATTTGAGAGATTTCAACCTCTTCTCATATGACAACTCCTTCCTTTCCTTTTCCAACAATTCAATGTCCTATCTAAGGTAAGGAATCCAAAACTGAACACAATACTCCAAATGTGGCCTAACCAGTGACCTATACAATAAAATTATAACCTTTTTAGACTTGTATTCAGTACTTCTGTTGATACAACCTAAAATCCTATTTGCTCTATTACTAGCAACAGTACACTGCTTGAATGGCATAGGAGACTAATCAACCACTAAACCAAGATCCTTTTCTTTCATAACACTGTTAAGGTTATTCCCATCCAAATTATGATAACCCACATGCATTATCTTGCATTTATTATAATTAAAACCCATTTACCATTTATTTGCCCAACTCACTATATGATCTAAGTCCTTTTGTAAATCAGCAGCATCCTCTTCACAGCTAGCAACACCAAAGATCTTAATATTGCCTGCAAATTTGTGTAACTTATTAACCATTCCTTCATTTATGTCATTGATGTAAGTAAAAAAAAGCAAATGTCCCTAGATTGAACCCTGAGGTACCCCAATTGTAACATTAATCCAGTTTGACTGAACTCCATTTGTAACAAGCCTTTGCTTTTGTCCATTCAGCCACTCTCTATCCAATTTGCTAACTTATCCTCCATACCTATAGTGATAATTTTTTACAAACCTTTTATGTGGAACCTTGTCATATGCTTTCTTAAGATTCAGATACACCAAATCTACACATTTACCCTCATCTACATAAGCAGTAACCTTTTCAAAGAATGTCAAGGCCAGATTTTTCCTTAGTGAAACTATGTTAACTATCCAATAAAATTCTAAACTTTGTTAAATGACTTTGCAAAGCATTTTGCATCAGATTTTCAAAACATTTCCCACAACTGATGTAAGACTAATGGGCCTGTAATTACTGGGATAATTTTTATAATCTCACTTGAAAAGAGGAGTGACATTAGCCAAATTCCAATCCTCACATACCTTCCCATTATTCAAGGACTTACAAAAAATGATAGCAAGTGGTTCACATATCCAATTCTTAACTTCCTTCAAAACCCTTAGTGAAATATCTGTTCCAGGAGCCTTATTGTTCTTTAAACTTCCCAAATTTTTGCCTAACAAGCTCAGAATTAATGCAATCATCTTTTTTTTGATCTTGTTTCTATCTTTCAACTGTTCAAGATGTGGAATACTACTTAAATCTTCATCACTAAAATCTGCAGAAAAAGCAAAATTTAATAATCCAGCAATCTCGTAACCATCAGATATGAGACTTCCTCAAGGGTTCTCCCCCTATCCTAATATGTTGTTTACTCTTAATGTATTTAAAGAAATCCTTACTGTTAATTTTTATATTTTCAGCCAACCTTTTCTCATACATCCTTTATGATGCCCTAATGTCCTGTTTGATCAAATTTCTTGACCTTCTATAATCTTCTAAATCTTCCATCATTTCAGTCAATTTATATTTTTAAAATTTATGATGTTTTTCTTTAATTTTATCTCTTATACCCTTTTTGAGCCAACCTAGTTTTTTACTTGTAGCCACCCTTTTCTTTCTACAAAGAATATGTTTATCTTGAATATTTAAAAATTTTCCACATTTGTTCAGTGTCTCCAAATAACTCACATGTCCAATTCACAACAGATAATTCTTGTCACACCCCTTAAAAATTTGCTTTTTTGAAATTTGTTATCAAAATATCATTATTCCTTATCTCCATATGCAGCAAAACATTAACTTAATAGAGCAATGGTTACTTGCACCCAGATGTTCCCCACTTTCCACCCTCTTGATCATTTCTTTATTTAACAATAAATCTAAAATAGCATTGTTTCTAGTAGGTTCCTTGAGTAATTGGTAAAGAAAGCCATCTTTAACAGTTTCCAAAAACCTTTCTCTTTCACGGTTTGACTCTAGCATTTCCCAGTCTATATGCCTGAAATTAAAATCACCCATAATTATGACTTCATTAACAGCTGAAATCTTAATCTCATTGTACTCTCACTAATTTCATCAGTATCATTTGGTTGTTTGTAACAAATTCTCACTAAAAGCCTTTTCCATTTATATCCACTAATAAAAACCCAAATGGATTCAATGTTCTTGTTATTATCTTTGATATCCTCAACCTCAACAGGATGTAACTCACATTTTACATATAAAGCCACTCCTCCCCCTCTCTTTGGTACTCTGTTTCTATTAAATAGACTGTAACTCTAAATTTCAAAGAAATTTCTGTCATCAAAATTATGTATGTTTAACCATGTACAACTATAAATTATTCCCATGATATCAGAATCCTCCATTCCTACCAGTACTTTAATGTCATCTGTTTTATCTTATACTTTTAGCATTACAGTAGTAACAGTTAAGTCTACTCTTATAACTACTTCTATACTCATTTCTTATGGTAAATTTTTCTCTCCCTACTATTCTTTTTGCATTTAGTTTATCTTGGTCCTCACTACAGTCTAGTCCTAGTTTAAAACTTCCCTTACAGTGGAGTTAATAACCCGAGCAAACAAGCCATTCCCTATCCTATTTATATATCAAGAAGACAAAAAAAAAATTCAACTTGAGAAAGACTTCTAATAAGTATCAAAAATTTGAATAATTCTAAACATTTTCTTCTATTTTGGATTTTACTTTCTTTTATTTTAGAACTGCTTATCCTTCAGTGCTGGTTAGAAACTATCTTGCAAATTTGTTTGTGTAAAAAAATCTGGCTAACAGTAGCTTGAAGGATTTTTCAATTATACTGTTTACACATTTTTATTAATTTATTGTACAAAAGACAAAGTAGTTCCTTCATTATTTCATGAAAAGTGCATAAAAAGTTTGACAGACAAAGTGATAATTGATTCCTAACAGAAATTTATGATATTATGCAATATTTTTCAGTGCTAGTCATGTCAGTAGTACTTGATAAGAACAGCATTGACCCCCAGTGGCACAGGGGTATGTCTGCAGACTTACAACGCTAGAATCCGGATTTCGATACCCGTGGTGGGCAGAGCACAGATAGCCCATTGTATAGCTTTATGCTTAATTACAAATAAATAAAAAGAACAGCCCCAAAGCTGTTCACTATAAAGTATCTATCTGCTATATGCAACTAAAAACTTTCGGATGGTTGGGGTATTTTTTTTAATTATCTTGGCACACACTTTACTCAAGCATTGTCAGTAAAAATAATTTACTGACAAGTATTGTTTTACTGTTGTCAATTAATTATGGATACTTCAAGGTAATACTTGCTAAATATTAAATATTTTGTATCTTAAGAATGCCATTTCCCAGCATTGTAGTTCTGAGAGGGAGAATCATCCACAAAAAAGAAACATTGTTCGGCTAAGAATCATGAACCCTAAGGCCACTATTTCCAGATATTTCATAATGCTGGGAGAGGAATTACCCAGAAGATTCCATAAAAACACAGATCTGCTTGTCAAAATTTATTAAATTATTAAGTAGGTTCTGACAGACTCAGAAATTCAAATAATTGATTCTTCTTCTTCAGGAGTGTAATGTAATACACTCAGAATAGCTTAGTTACCTGTTGTACTGATATTCTTAACCAAGTCTTGACAGTGTGTTTGCTTGGAATGTAGGCTGATAAAAGTTTTTCACTTAGCTGATATTATTCCATTTATTTATCTCAAATTTTTAACCACATTTGAGTTCATTTGTATCTATTTTTCCAGAAACTTGTGATTAACATTTCCTTTGATTAATCACACTATGAACTTGAATTTTGGTATAACTTTGGTTTTTATATTCTTCTGGGAAATTGTTGAACTGCTTATGTAATCTAATTGGTTAGGTAGACAGTAGAGAATATTACACATCACAAACAATACAACTAGTAAATCACATTCAAGTTTTAACTTCCAGAAAGGAGTACAGTTATTAACTATTGTTACGTCTCTGTTTGTTTGTTAATTTTCCGTAGAAATTCTTTCAGAAAAACTTTAGCAATACAAGTCCTTTCTTAAATAAAACAAGTTTATTCTTTCTCAATACAACTTTGCAATACACTTAATTTCCACAGTCACTTTAATAACTTAACAAATGCTATAATTCACAACGAATGATTCATGCCTACTACCGCGCTTGACTCAATTGTCCGTCTCTATCTCTGTCTGCCCTTCAATTCCATTGTTTGGTGCACTTATATACAAGAATACCGCACATCTAGTAAACACTCGACCATTCACAAACCCTCGAGAATATCATGATGTGTTACTAGCATCACATGACTTTCGCTGTCGTAACACTACCCCTTCCTTAGTATTGTTCGTCCCGAACAATAGCCACTTACATTAAACCAATAGAAAATTGACAGTAACTTAATTAAATGGACAGAATTTACAAACACAAAAATTAAAATTCAACAAAGTCTCTTAATTTTACAGGACGTATCTTCTTCCGTACTGGTCTATGTCTCATTGGCTTCTGCTTCATGTGTGGTTCATCTGCTCCATCAGGAAATGTCCTATTATCGGTAATAGTCTCATCAGTGGTAGTAAAATCATCAAGGGCTACACTGTTTCCCTTCTCAAAACCGAGTAGAGTTTCTTCTTTGACAATGGCTTTTCCAGGTGAAACGTCCTCAGTGGTGTCTTTTGTTCCGTTGTTCACTTCGTTCCAACTGAAATGT
>NW_013665960.1:602850-608926 GCF_000517525.1 Limulus polyphemus | reverse complement strand
GTTTCTTTTCTTTTTCCTCCAACAACTGCTGTAATTTCTCCTCTTGTTTCTTTTCTCATTCTTCTTGTTTCTTTTGCTGCTTTTGTATTGCTGCCATCAAATCTACTAAGCTGTAGTTTGATTTGTCGCTTCTTGTTTCCATTTTTTTTTCGTCCCACTCTCTGACACCAATTTGTTACGTCTCTGTTCATTTGTTAATTTTCTGTAGAAATTCTTTCCGAAAAACTTTAGCAATACAAGTCCTTTCTTAAATAAAATAGGTTTATTCTTTCTCAATACAATTTTGCAATACACTTAATTTCCACAGTCACTTTAATGACTTAACAAATGCTATAATTCACAACGAACGATTCACGCCTACTACCGCGCTTGACTCAATTGTCCGTCTCTATCACTGTCTGCCCTTCAATTCCATTGTTTGGCGCACTTATATACAAGAATACCTCACATCTAGTAAGCACTCGAGCATTCACGAACCTTCGAGAATATCATGACGCGTTACTAGTGTCACATGACTTCCGCTGTTGTAACACTATTATATCTCATTGATTTAATTGCTTGTTTCATGGAAATGCTTTGCAGTGTAATAGCTGCGTCCCAGCTTTGAAACACACAAAATGTGTTTGTACAATTTTTTCACAGTGAGACCTTTTACAATCTGTCTTGTGTGAAGGGCTATTGGTGTAATTAATGTTAAAAGTAGTTACTTTCTACTTGCACTTAAAAGCTAGATTTTAATAGAGTTTAGAATTTTTGAAAAAGTAACAGGACATCAAGACCAGCTGGAAACCACCTTCAAACTACTTCAGTTCATATCAGCCTAGTTTTTATGTATTTGATAATTGATTAATTGATTAGTACAGTATTCCTCAAGCCATGGTATGTATTCTCCCAAACAAGCCAAAAAAATAGTAGCATAAGAGCTGGCAGTGGATGCTGCCATTCAGTTTCTCTTCCTCTAGTCAGGATTTCAAAATTAGTGACAGTGGAAGATAACAGTAGTAGTAGTAGTAGCTTTGCCCCCTCGACCTGAATCACCAGGCCATGCTGGTACAAAGCTGAGTGAACTTGAAGTAAAAAACAACTTGTAATGCTAAAATCTGGTTTTGATACCTGCATGGAACAGAGCAGAGATAGCCCATTAAGGAGCTTTGTGCTCAAGCCAACAATCAAACATAATAACAATATTTTGATTACTTGGAGTAATTGAAAATATTAATAATTGGAGCAATTAATTTATTATTTTCATGACAGTCAATGTAATTATAATTTAGATTAATCAATTGTTGGAACAATTGGAAACACTGATTTTGATTAATTGATTAATTTTGTGATATTAATTATAATTAAACTAATCAATGTAATCCCTGCTCATATGTTATTGGTTTAATTGTCCAGATCTTTATATGATTAGCTTAGGAAGCCTTTCTGGTATAATCCTTGTTTGAATCCAATTCGATGCTTTATTACAAAAGACTGATAAAGTAGATCTGGTATTGATGTTTCAATAATTGTGTGTTTATGTAGACTGTAAGATGATGTAAGTTACCAATCACTGTTTTAAGCATCTATGATAATTCAAACTGACAAGTAAAAATATTTTCATATTTTAAAAAAATTTCAGAAATAGATAGATACATCACTACTATGGTAAATGAAAACTGTGTGGTTTTGTTTTCCAAATCTACGTGTCCACATTGTGTGTCAGCCAAGAAAGTAAGTGGTTTATGTGTAATTTGTTATAAAGAACCAAGTTTATAAAATTTGCATTTTTTACTGTATGGAGAATTGTGTTAATATAGTTATAGAACTAATTATCATTAACTTCTGATCAAAAAAGGCTGCCTATAAAGATCAGAACTAAATATTAGTTCAGCAGTAAGTATTATTAATTTAATAAACCATTCGTACTTACAATAATTAGAATGCATTTTACTTTGTTGTCTACTAACACAAAGCATTAATTTACCAAAAGATTTACTTAAAAGATCATGAATATGCTGATGAATTTTTAATTTTATCAAGATGAAATAGCAGTGTAAAGATTACAAAAATCACAAGTTCCTGTTGTGGTTAACCCAAAGTCTGTAATATTAGCTCTACATTCAGTGGAATTACTGATGACAATGCATAGATTAATACCAGTTTATTTTGTGGTATAAATTATCTCCTACTGTATTACTAAAATTAGAAAATGATTTTCATTATGTTGAACATCATTAAAACCAATTGGTAATTTTGCTTTTCTGCATTTTCAATTAGAATTATTTAATTAACTTCCATCTGTGTGATAGTAGATAAGCGATTGGAAACAGTCATGTGAAAACATCCTGATATACTGATAAGATTTTTAAGCAATATTTTTAGTAACTGGTGTAATGGAACTTACAGCAACAACAATCGAATTTTCTATAGGTTACTGCTAACAAGGTCTTTCATTCTTTATCTAGGCCTTTCAATCTGACTTGGTTCCAACATTCTTATTCTTGTTTGAAATTGTAGTGAAGATATGTATATTACCAAAACTATTTCAGTCATTCTTACCCTTATTTGAAACTATTCTTAAGATATCTAGCCATATGTTCTATATTGTCAAGGCTGTTTCCAACATTCTCACCCTTATTTGATACTGTGGTTGAGATATCTAGCTATATGTTCTATATTGTCCAGGCTGTTTCTGCCATTCTTACCCTTGTTTGAAACCGTATTTGAAAGAGCTAGCCATATGTTCCATATTGTCAAGACTGTTTCCAACATTCTTATCCTTATTTGAAATCGTGGTTGAGATATCTAGCTATATGCAATGAAGACAACAAACAATTGAATATAAATGTTGTTATTTTTTAATTCTACAAGACATTTCATCTTATGCTTTTTTCAAAGGTCTATGAACTTCACAGGTTACAAAACTGATTTTTAGTTATAGTAACTGAAAGGAATATAAAACTATTGTAATATAAAAGAACAGGTGCACAGTGAAGCATGCTAAAAGTATTGTTGGATGGGTTAGAGTTGCTGATCATAAAAATAAATGTTAAGAAATAAAAGCAAAAACATCTTACATAAAATACCAATAGATTTATAGGGTCCAGGCATTGTATCTGTTAATGGATTAATAGAAGGATGTTTGGATTGAATTAAGAGAGATTCCTTAAATTTCCTGTCAAAAAAGTTGTCACAAATTTAAAATTTTGATTAGATAAGGTGTCTCATTAATTATACCATGTGTGTTGATGTAATTTTAAGCAGTGGATTCTTTGTTATCAATATTTGCAGTGGTATGAATGTGTTCTTTGAAATGATCAAGTATTTGATGACTGGATTCACCTACATATACAGCTGAACACTGTGTACATGTCATTTTGTAGATGGTGTTCCTAATTGGCTAGGATTTCTCTAAGTCATTGGTCTTAGCAAAGCACTTTTTTGATTTGCATGGATTGTTGTTATTGAAGGCTGAGTGAATAAGTATATCCTTCAGTTTTTTTACTGGGTTTTTATATGATGTGGATATTCAAACCACAATTTCTAACTGCTTGATAAAGATGAGTGGTTAAAGCTTTATTGAAGAAGGGCATAATCCATGAGATAGTGTTTTGCTGTGGTGGTTTCTTTTTTTCCTGTCATATGTTAAAATCTTGTGATTCAAAATTGTGGAATATTTTGTATGTATATATATATTGTGAAACATGGTATCTATCTGAGCATTTGTGTCTCCTGTTTATGGCAGTTACTTCCTGTGCTGCATTTGAAAAGCTGCATACACTTTTGAAATGATGGGAGAACAGGCATGAATAATGTTGATGCCAAGTTTTATTTCACAAACAAGATATTCTACACTAAATTGTTAGAAATTAATCACACTATCATTTACATTTCAAAATGTGACACAACTTAAAGAATAGAAAAATAGATTTACTATATGTTATTGTGTAGAAGCTCTTAGTATGACTGAAATGCTCAATAATTACTTTTTGCAGTGGGCGGTATAAGTAGCTCAGAGCTTTGGCTCCGAGTGAAACCAAGTGTGCAATACAATTAATCTTTTTAAAGTTCAGGAAATAATCTAAACTGACAGATTAACTTAAACTTTCCCTATCACTGGAGATGGGTACTCTTACTTGTGTCTTAATAATGTAACTATATGAATAGCCATTGGGCAGCAGTAGCTTTTGAAGTTTCATCCTGGCAAACATTTGATGTGGCTGAGATATATGGACGATGTTTTAGCCATAATACCAAGAAGACAAGACATACAGGCAATATTGGTGAGACTGAATGGGATACTAGAAGACATACAGTTCACAGTAGAAGAAGAAGAGCAAGATGGGAAGATACCATTCCTTGACACTTTGTTTGGAGAGGTGACGAGGGACCTAGGTTCTCCATCTATAGAAAACAAACCGACAGAGATGATTTTATTCACTTCTTCTCAACAACAAGGTAAAGTCAGATATGGCATTGCTTTAGCTCAAGAAAATGAACGCATAATGGAAACTTTCAGGAAGCTGCAATACCTTACAGGCATGCTCATAAAGCTAAAGCAGAAAGCGAGGAACACCATGGAAAGGAATGATGACAGCAGACAGGATGAGAGAAACAAGAAATTCATAGTGGTCCCCAGTGTCTGGGATGCAAGTCCCATCAACAGACTATTGAAACACACAACCATAGAAGTGGTAATGAAAGTGGAAAACAAAAAATAAAAATAGGAGAGATGATAAAGGACAGAAGACAGAAACACACAACAGACAGCATCATAGTATACTGCATTCTATATAGGTGAAACTGGCAGGGGCCTGACAACAAGACTAAATGAACACAGAGAGGATGTCAGAAGATGCAACAAAACCAACACAATAGCTGTACATGTAGAGGAAGCAGGGCACCTGCCTAAATGGAAGGAAACTAAAATCATCAGGAAAGGAATGGAAAAACAGCAGAGGAAAACAATGGAGGCTGCTTACATTTTATCAGAAAAGAACTTAAACACCAGAGTGGGAGTCTACAAGTGGGTGGAAGCCTTAAAGCCCTTTTGATCTGTTTGCACCTGTAGGTGTAGCTTACAATTGCCATTTAATTTTTTGTTGGAAAATATGTGACATTTAATTGCACAATTTTGATTTTGGGTGGGTAGAATTATTATAATATTTGTTTAGTAGGTTTTAGAATAATCAGAAGATAATTGCTTAAGGTTTAATAGCTAATGAATGTATACTTGCACTTTTATTGGTAATTATTTTCATATGTCTGTTAACCCTCTAGTGTTGGGTATGGCCAAAGTGCACATATCATTATCTCTTACGTAGTTATATTTAAATTTTAATTAAACAACTTTATTATCAATTTTTGTTAGTAAACTTAATATCAAAACATAGTCTATAATTCAATTTTTAATATTTAATTTCTTAATTTCAAAAGGAAATATTTTAAAAATTTCCAGTTTTTACTTCTCTGTATATAGTAGCACTTCTTTGCATTGAATTGCACATTTTAGATTTTCTTTCTACCCCTGTATGATCTTCTTAATTTGGCACAAATTACGTACTTATGGATATATCTAAGCCGTAATATACATTTATAGCCTCCAGTCTTCTTGGTTTACTGGGATTTTTGCAAGAAAGTCAAGCCCACATGTTATGCCCTGGCATTACATCCCGTCTTTCTAATAATAACAGTAGTTATCTCTGTTCATTATTGAATTATTTATAACCAATAAGAAGATAAGGTTTTAATTTACATGAATTCCTAATAAGGCTAGCTTGTTCTGATGACAGTTTTTGATTTTTTTACCAATAGTTTTATTGTTGCTATTGCTGAGATTACCTCAACCAGTTAAAATAATTATTTTAAACCACTTATAGCTTAGTTAGAAAACCAGTTAAATTATAATAGTTTTATGACATTATTTTTTGTGTACATCTTAATATTTTGTGTTCTTTATTGCATATTTGAAATAAATAAAAATAATTTTATGTATACACCTGGAAAAAAGTTAAGCACCCCCGTGTTTTTTTCAGATTCGACGTTCTTGTGACTGATTATAAATTACCATTCAATCTAAACGTGTTTATCA